>NC_064759.1:41761212-41943712 GCF_011397635.1 Epinephelus fuscoguttatus | reverse complement strand
CCACAGCTTATGGAGAATTATGTGTAACTGAAACAGTGAGACCGCTACAAGAACAAGACAATCAGTCAGATTCACAGTTGTGGCAGTCGTAGACGTCACTGCCATCAGTGCAGGTCATGTGTGCCCAGGGCCCACAAGACACACATGAGAGCCAGACCTCCTTTGGTTTGGAATAACTCTCCAGACGGACAATGCAAAAAACTTCTTCCTCACTTTCATCCTCATATTCTTTTGTGCACTCCTTTCTTTTCTTCTTTACATTTTGTCCCTTTTCTGCAGAGACTTTTGGTTTTACTTTGGAGGAAGATGGTTTGTTCTGCTCCTCTGCTGAATTCTCGTCCTCTGCGTCCTCATTTTGTTTTGTACACTTCTTTCCTTTCTTTACCATTTTCTCCCTTCCAGCAAAGACCTTTCGCTTTACTCTGGACAAAGATGCCTTCTCCTGCTCTTTCTCGAGGAAATTCCTGACTGTTGTATCTGTGAGTATTGCTGTGGTTCTCCTTCTTCTCATCTGAGTTGTCTTTCGCGGCCCTGCTTCTGGGAATGGCCTCAACGAGACAGGTGAAAAGTCAAGGGTCAAATAAGATATACTAGCAGTAGGCGTAGTGGAAGCAGTGGAGGTGATGGAGGGTGGTCCAGTGATAGGCATGGTGGAGGTCTTGGAAGGTAGCTCAGTGGAGGTGATGGAGGGTGGCCCAGTGGAAGGCATGGTGGAGGTCTTAGAAGGTAGTTCAGTGGAGGCGATGGAGGGTGGCCCAGTGGAAGGCATGGTGGAGGTCTTAGAAGGTAGCTCAGTGGAGGCAATGGAGGGTGGCCCAGTGGAAGACATGGTGGAGGTCTTAGAAGGTAGCTCAGTGGAGGCAATGGAGGGTGGCCCAGTGGAAGACATGGTGGAGGTCTTAGAAGGTAGCTCAGTGGAGGCAATGGAGGGTGGCGCAGTGGAAGGCATGGTGGAGGTCTTAGAAGGTAACTCAGTGGAGGCGATGGAGGGTGGCCCAGTGGAAGGCATAGTGGAGGTCTTAGAAGGTAGCTCAGTGGAGCCGATGGAGGGTGGCCCAGTGGAAGGCATAGTGGAGGTCTTAGAAGGTAGCTTAGTGGAGGCGATGGAGGGTGGCCTAGTGGAGGGGGGTGGCCCAGTGGTAGACATGGTGCAGCTGATGAAGCGTGGCCCAGTGGAGGCAATAGAGGGTGGCCAGTGGGTGGTAGGCATGTTGGAGGGCCCAGCTGCAGACAAGATGGAGGATGTCCCAAAGATGGATGTGGTGGAGACAAAGGAGGATGACCCTGCTGCAAGCATGATGGAGACGATAGGAGGTGGTGCAGAGGCAGGCACGGTGGAGGCGGGGATGTATGGACAGTCAGTGACATAGGATGGTGCTAAATCAGCATCACTGAAGAGCTCCCTGTTGATGGGCCAAATGCCTGTGCACCTGAAGCCCGCCTGTATATTTAATGGTGTAGCAGCTATTGGTAAAGCATCCCTGACAATAGCTGGTATGTCATAAATGGACATGGTCACTCCGGGATGTTCTCTCATCCATCCTTCTTGAAAGGGCCAAACACACTCCGGTCCAGTGGAGGAGAACAATGCCAGATCCCTGACAAAAATCAATTGCTCTCAAGGACATGTGGGAGTGATGATTGTCCAGGATCAGCAGGGCCTTCTGCTCTGGGGTGGCTCTTGTATGGGATTGGAAGTAGCACAAGAACTCCAGGAAATCTTCCTCCTGCATCAATCCTGACTTGTTTGCCGATCCTGTACATCCAGGGGGGCCATCCCTGTTAAAATGAGGGTGAAATTCTTCCTGGGGAACACAAAGTGTGGAGGGATTGCATTCCCCAGTGCGTTCACTGCACATGCCAGAGTCACAAGGGTTCCATGTAGGGATGTCCCAATCACATTGTTTTTGCATCCGATCTGTCCTTTATTTTGAAACCAAGTCCGATACCAAGTCCGATCCAATACTCTGCAAAGCATGAAGAAAGAAATAAAAAAGAATGCATCCAAGTTGTCCCATAAGGTTTGTTTTTTATTTAAATAGTATCCAAAAAGCTTATCGGTGGTTCAGCAGCACAAAATGGAAACAAATTCAATATCTTCATCTTGTCTTCAACAAACAAAATAGGCCTATATCTTTTGTAGTGGTTTGACACATGAAAAAAATGTTTTTCTTTTACTCAGTCAAACCTCACAAAGAAACGATAAAACCCATAAACAGGTCCCTTAACACCAAAATTAAAGTGATTTTACCTGGTTTCTGTAGAACATAAGAATTATACTCAATTTTCAAAAATACAAATACAACAGTAATCAATTTTAAGAAAGTATATATTTTTTTCACCAAAGAAAATAAATGTTCTGTTCCATTCAGTCAGTTCAATCCAGTTCAAACGAAAAACTCCATTCCGGGATTTCCAAATAACATATCACAGTTCAATTCAGTTCAATCCACACAATAAGTAACAAGGAAGTAAAGAAAATCCGCTGTTTGCTCTGCCTCGGTTCAGTTTTAAAACAACAAATCAACCTGGCCTGAAGGTTCCAAATAAGGAATAATCAATCAATCAATCAATCAATCAATCAATCAATCAATCAATCAATTTTATTTATAAAGCCCAATATCACAAATCACAGTTTGCCTCACTGCTGCAATCGAGTTAACCTGAGAGACAGTGGAGCACAAAGGCTCCGGAGAAGAAGCCAAGTTAGTGACATCCAGAATGACTGAGTTAGCAAGATGCAGTAATAGGACACTAGAGGGAGAGAGAGAGAGAGAGAGAGAGAGAGAGAGAGAGAAAGAAAAAAAAGGAGAGAAGGTGCCCGGTGTATTATAGGGGGGTCCTCCGGCAGACTAGGCCTAAGTCAGCCTAACTAGGGGCTGGTACAGGGCAAGCCTGACGGCCTATTTCCACCAGATGCGTGTTGGTTGTGTCTGCGCTCCAGCACAGCAGTGGAGCCAATAGGATTCAATTCTAGTCAATGTGTGTGTTTCCACCGGCTGCAGCTGTGCTGCATTCCGGCTCCATCTCAGCTCCGGCACTCTGGAGCCCTCCGCAACAGATACGTAGGACTTCTATTTTTGCCGGATGCCGGAGCACAACGTAGCAATTCAGCACAGAGCAGATTGTGCGGGGCAGGAAGTCATGCACAGAAACAAAATAAAACATCTGGTTAATTTTCAAAATAAAATACAGTGTTCACAGCGGATCATATTTCCCTGCACTACACCTTAAAAACTACATAATGGGCAGAGGCAGGCCTGAAGTCAACAGGTCAGAGGTTTTCAGACGTCATTTCACTCCGTTGACACCATGGACGAGGAGATATTAATCATGGCAGTGCACCGAGATGTCTTCCGGCGGAGCTGCACCGCTCTGCACAGCAAATGCAGCCGGTGGGTATTGACGGATGGCGGAGCACGTAGCGGATAACCAGCGCTGCCGTTCCGCAACGGACACGCATCCAGTGGGAATCCGGCATGAGCCAGTAATGAAACAAAAAGTAACCCCCGGCTTTTGCCAACTCACGGGAATGTGGGTGAATGCCGTAATGCTCCGGCTTTGTTTTGGGGCATGGAGGCTCCGTAGGATCCCTTGATATCCGTGGCGGGGGATCTGAGGTGAGGCCAGTGGCCGTATGGATGATATTCCACAGCGAAGTGCACCTATTTCGCGGACTTTGAGCGGTGTAAAATGCCATGGTAGGCCAAATATGCAGAGGACTTTGTTCAGCTCATTTCTCACTCGCCGGCGTCTCTCGCCATACTGCCAGGAGCACCGGCGGGTGTGTCCGGAGGTGAGCAAGCCATCAGCTGATAACCACTGACAAAATATATATTTATAAAATATACAGGATCACCACACTTTATACATTGGAAAGTGGAGGCAACAATGAACAACATAGATGAAAAACCTGGCCATTTTTGTTGTTTTGATTCCTCCAATCTTTTATTACCGATTCCAATTTTGTAAAAATAATGTGATCGGCGCCGATACCCGTTCCGATCCTCGGACATCCCTAGTCCAAACCTTTTAAATGCTGTGGGGATACACACGCTTAGAAGTCCAGAACACAGAGAATAGGAAGAAACTAAGGAAATACAGGCAGAGGACAGAGTCTCTTCTGTATGAGGCTATACATAGTTTTTTAGTTTTCAGAAACATCCTGCACAGTGTAGCTATCTTTAACTTAGGATTTGGGATCAGGGATACACCTCAACCACACCTCTAATGACTTGTCAAATCTATATATACTGGCTTAACCCATCCTGGCCCCATTTCTGTTCCTACCTCATTCCTCTCTCTTGCCCTCCCTGTTCAATCATTCTCTCTTTACTCCTTTGATCCCCTCTTATTCAGTCCTATGCCTATTTCTCCCATCTCTTCTTTTTCCATGTAATCATGCCCATAATCTTCTCAGGACAATGCCTGAGACAAATCCCCCATGCGAAGTCTCCTCCTTCCTTGCATTCATTATATCAATCTAACACCAACCTAGGCTTTCTCCTCCCATATCCATCCTCTTCCTCATATCCCTTCATTCATCCTCAGAATCTAGTTCTCTTACTCACTACATCAAACCTATAGTCACATGCCATTGTGGTGTGGTCTTTGTTAGGGAAACGTTGACTATTGGTTGGATATAAAAAGCAATAGCTCTCATGACAACATCGTGTCTTTCCATCCATACCGATACATCAAGTAACCTTTGCCCTCCTCAAATTAAAATACATTTGTTCATTATAACCAAACACAAAGCAGCTGAGGCTAATGGGAATGTCATGAGACTTGTGCTGAGGAAAAGTAAAAGGATCAGCACTAATTCATCCCATGGCTGTGCCAAAGGAAAACTCTGGGTATCATCAAAGACAGTAGGATTTATACACTGGGGACCTTAGATAATTGTACAGAATGTAATGCTGAAATACTTATATATCAATACCAATACCTTCAGTAACAGAGGTTTCCCGTGCCGACTTTAACCTCTCCCGAATTGATCATTTTGTTGATAGCACCGTAGGCTCGCTACGAACAACGCTCGACTCTGCTTTTTTAACTTCTTTTTAAGAGGAGCTACAAAGAAAGTTCGCTCCTTGGTATAACTCTCAAACCCGTAAGTTAAAACAAATATCGCGAAAATTTGAAAGGAATTGGCGATTAACCAAACTGGAAGAATCTCGTTTAATCTGGACAGACAGTCTCAAAACTTATAAGAGGGGCCTCCGCAATGCCAGAGCAAACTATTACTCAGCTCTAATAGAAGACAATAAGAACAACCCCAGGTTTCTTTTCAGCACTGTAGCCAGGCTGACTGAGAGTCAGAGCTCTATTGAGCCTTGTATTCCCTTAGCCCTTAGCAGTAATGATTTTATGAGCTTTTTTAATGACAAAATTCTAACTATTAGAGGCAAAATTCATGACCTCCTGCCCTCAGATAGTACCTATCTAACCTCAAACACAGCTGTAAAATCTAATATATATTTAGATTGCTTCTCCCCAATTTCTCTTCAAGAATTGACTGCAGTGATTTCTTCATCCAAATCATCAACATGTCTCTTAGACCCCATCCCAACTAGGCTACTTAAGGAGGTCTTACCTATAGTTAACACTCATATATTAGATATGATCAATATATCCTTATTAACAGGCTATGTACCACAGTCTTTTAAGGTAGCTGTAATTAAACCTCTACTAAAAAAGCCCACCCTGGATCCAGAGGTGTTAGCCAACTATAGACCAATATCTAATCTTCCCTTTATGTCAAAGATCCTTGAGAAAGTAGTCGCAGACCAGCTGTGTGATTTTCTCCAGGATAATAATTTATTTGAGGAATTTCAGTCAGGATTTAGAGTGCATCATAGCACTGAGACAGCTCTAGTTAAAATTACAAATGACCTTCTGATTGCTTCAGACAAAGGACTCGTCTCTGTACTTGTTTTATTAGATCTTAGTGCGGCGTTTGACACAATTGACCATCAAATTCTGCTGCAGAGACTGGATCACTTAATTGGCTTAAAAGGTTCAGCACTAAGCTGGTTTAAATCTTATTTATCTGATCGTTTTCAATTTGTTGACGTTCGCAATGAACCATCCTTACGTACTAAAGTTTGTTTTGGAGTTCCGCAAGGTTCTGTGCTCGGACCAATCCTGTTTACTCTATATATGCTTCCGTTAGGTAACATCATTAGAAATCACTCTATAAATTTCCATTGTTATGCGGATGATACTCAGTTGTATTTATCAATGAAGCCAGAAGAAAGCAATCAATTAACTAAACTCCATAATTGCCTTAAAGACATAAAAACTTGGATGAGCACCAATTTCCTGATGTTAAATTCAGACAAAACTGAAGTTATTGTTCTTGGCCCCAAACAACTCAGAGACTCTTTATCTGATGACATAGTTTCTCTAGATGGCATTGCTCTGGCCCCTGCCACTACCGTAAGAAACCTCGGAGTAACATTTGATCAAGATTTGTCTTTTAATTCTCATTTAAAGCAAACCTCACGGACTGCATTTTTCATCTGCGTAATATTGGGAAAATTAGGCCTATCCTGACCCGAAAAGATGCAGAAAAATTGGTCCACGCTTTTGTTACCTCAAGGCTGGATTATTGTAACTCTCTATTATCAGGTAGCTCTAGTAAGTCCTTAAAAACTCTCCAGCTAATTCAGAATGCAGCAGCACGTGTACTAACAGGAACTAAGAAACGCGATCATATCTCTCCTGTTTTAGCTTCTCTGCACTGGCTCCCTGTAAAATCCAGAATTGAATTTAAAATCCTACTGTTAACTTATAAAGCTCTAAATGGTCAAGCTCCATCATATCTTAGAGAGCTCATAGTGCCATATTATCCCACCAGAACACTGCGCTCTGAGAACGCAGGGTTACTCGTGGTCCCTAAAGTCTCCAAAAGTAGATCAGGAGCCAGAGCCTTTAGCTATCAGGCTCCTCTCCTGTGGAATCATCTTCCTGTTACGGTCCGGGAGGCAGACACCGTCTCCACATTTAAGACTAGACTTAAGACTTTCCTCTTTGATAAAGCTTATAGTTAGGGCTGGCTCAGGCTTGTCCTGTACCAGCCCTTAGGCTGACTTAGGCCTAGTCTGCCGGAGGACCCCTCTATAATACACCGGGCCCCTTCTCTCCTTCTCTCTCTCTCTCTCGTATCCTATTACTGCATCTAGCTAACCCGGCCATTCTGGATGTCACTAACTCGGCTTCTTCTCCGGAGCCTTTGTGCTCCACTGTCTCTCAGATTAACTCATATCACAGCGGTGCCTGGACAGCGTGACGTGTGTGGTTGTGCTGCTGCCGTGGTCCCGCCAGATGCCTCCTGCTGCTGCTGCCATCATTAGTCATTAGTCATACTTCTTCTGTTATTATACACATATGATTATTGTCACACATGTATACTGCCAGGTATTAATACATACTTTCAACATATTGTACCGCAGTAACCAGAACTATAACTATAATATTATTACTTCCATTAATGTTGTTGTAAGATACTGTCATTACCTGCATATCTCTCTCTCGCTCTCTCTCTCTCTCTCTCTCTCTCTCTCTCTCTCTCTCTCTCCCTGTGTCATATGGATTACTGTTAATTTATCATGTTGATCTGTTCTGTACGACATCTATTGCACGTCTGTCCGTCCTGGAAGAGGGATCCCTCCTCAGTTGCTCTTCCTGAGGTTTCTACCGTTTTTTTTTCCCCCGTTAAAGGGGTTTTTTGGGGAGTTTTTCCTTATCCGCTGTGAGGGTCTTAAGGACAGAGGGATGTCGTATGCTGTAAAGCCCTGTGAGGCAAATTGTGATTTGTGATATTGGGCTTTATAAATAAAATTGATTGATTGAAATTGATTATAATGTTCATAAATATCTTACATTGTCATCTGTAGTGCCAAGCTGGTACCGTGGCTATAAAAATACCTTGTTAAAGGTGACAAATTATGCAAAATGCAATTTTTCATGGCTTTTCAACAAAAATATCTGTCCCTGATGTGTCTCCTCTTTGTTTTCCCTACTTCATTTATCAGAAAATGTGTCTATCAAAGAACTAGTAAGCTTTTATGCTGGATATGACACCCATTTGTGTGCCATAGAAACACCTCCTTCATCTAGGTGACCATCCTCTCACATGGAGTAACTGAACCCATGTGCTGTCCACTCTTGCCATTTGCTCATTTCATGCGGACCAGGTAACATGGCATTAGCTAAGCAACAAGAATGCCTGTACTCCTATCATCTAAGGTTGTACACAACACAGTACACAGCAGAATTTGATTGCCTGTGACCCAACTTCAGGCTTGGAAGCTGAAGTTTTGCCACTTTTATTTTGCTGTTTATCTTGCAGGTTAACCTGTTGAACAATGCGTAAGCATGTTGTGCTGCTAATGTGGCTATCTTTGATTGTAGCCCCACAGATGGGATCAGTTTTGGAGAATGTATATATATACAAATACATTCTCTTCCAATAACAACTTAAAACACACCAGTACATATTTTTAGTTACACAGAACTGGCACTTTATTATTTCTATTAAAAACTTTGTTCACAGTGTGTGAATGTTATGTTCAACAGTGTCAATTAAAGCTGTTGTTATTGAACTAGAAGTCATGAGGTAATTAATTAAATAACTAATCATTTTTCCAATTTGCACGTCTATTTCTAAGGGTCAAATATGAGTAAAGTACTGTACTCACTACTCACACTGTGGAGCTCTAAACAGCTCTTTCAAAATATAAGGATAATAAGCATGAGCTTGTCAAATTCCATGGTTGGGCGAACTGAGGTGAGTCAGGGCCAAACTTATATTCTTACACCACTAAACGCTGGCTAAAAAAGAGCTCTTTCAGCGCCTCCCTGACTCACTCTGGCTGAACATGGCTGAACGCAGGGCCTCCTTTTGCTCCTCTCTCGTCCTGAACAGCTTGACCAGGTTCCTCAAAGGCCTCTCCGTGCTTCTCAAACACGTTGTGGATAGTGCAGCATGCACTGATGATGGTGGGGATGGTGGAGATGTGGAGGATGTGGAGATGTCCACATCCAGACATTTCCATAGGCACCTCCACCTCCCCTTTAGTTGGCCGAACCCACATTCCACTGTCATCCCGGCCCTGCTGTGTCGCTCATTGAAGTACCGTTGTGCCTCTGTAAGGGTCCCTGTGTCAGTGTATCCTTTGAGCAGCCAGGTTCTCAGGGGGTACGCAGGGTCACCAAGCAGCACAATTGTTACTTGGATACCATTGATCTCCTTAGTGTCCTGATATGATGGAAATGTATTATATCAGTTACATTTATTTATTATTTAATTATAATGCGTAAGTCTACCCATTCATTTCCCCTAACCTGTACTCGAGTTGAGGGGGGATGAGGGGGGGGTGGCATCCCTCTTGAAATAAAAACGGTCAAAATCATCCCCCTTTTAAAACTGCCATCCCCCCTTTCCATCCCTTGCATCATTTTTTGAATGAATGTGGTATTACTGCTATTTCAACATTTATTTTTACCTTTGGTTTTACTCATATCGAGTAAAATACTGTGGGTGATGGCCCGCATGGATGTTATGTGTGTGCCCTATAGAGGGCGCCCAAACGAGAGAAGGAGAAGGAAGTTTTATTATCTTTGTGCTTCCACAACGAAATTTAGTTGGGAAGCACACAAATTGTTCTTCTCTATGGATTTTCTCCGCAACCGTACGTCATAGTGAGAAGCCACACATATCACGTGAAACAGTAGAACTGCAGCTTTCCAACAAGACCACTTGTTGATAGTCCAATGTTTTCACAGTGAAAAAAATGAAAAAGTTACCCCAAAATTATGTATAACAGGGCTTTCATACAGCTTTGTACACACATTACTCTTGGATGGATTACTCGCGAATGCAGGGTCGCACAGAAATACCACACATATCACATGAAAGTGCAGGACCAGAGCTTTCCAGTGATACCATACAGTGGCCTAGTGGTAGAGTGTCCACTCTGTGATTGGGAGGTTGTGGGTTCTATCCCCGGCCGGGTCATACCAAAGACTATAAAAATGGGACCCATTGCCTCCCTGCTTGGCACTCAGCATCAGGGGTTGGAATTGGGGGGTTAGATCACCACATGATTCCCGAGCATGGCACCGCTGCTGCTCACTGCTCCCTCTGGGGATGGGTCAAATGCGGAGAACAAATTTCACACACTGTATGTGACAATCAGTGGAAGTTTACCTTTACATCATTGTGCTGTCATCCCATCACACTATAAATACAGATCAATTGTCTACAAAATAAAAACCTGATGAATTTCTTTGCAATCCATTATACAGATCTGGGGCCTCATTTATAAAGTTGGCTTACACACAAAATGGGGCTTGAAAGTGGCGTACGCCACTTACCACGCAAAGGTTGTGATTTATAAAAATAAATTTGGCGGAAGAATGTGCGCACCTGTAAGCAAACTCTGAGTCATGCATGCGCACATTTTGGAGACACTGGGAAGTGGCAACGCAGATGGCGAGGTGGAGAAGTGGAGTCAGATTTTTATTGATGTCTAACACAAATTTAATGTCACGCTATATCCACCTTAGATCCACGTTATCATTGAAATTAAATCCAGCAGCCTTATTTTGCGCTTGGAGTGAGTGATAATTGTTTCATAAAAAACATTGTAAAATCCAACTCAAATCCTGAATTGAAATTCTTTCTAAATACGTATTTTATCCGCACTGCCTCTAACGTCTTATTGTCCACTCTGTGAGCGCAGGAGGGGGAGAGGATGGCGCGACTGCATGGAATATATTTATTTATTTAGCTAAATATTTCCAGTGGATTTATCATGTCTTGAAATACAGCCATTAAGCACAACCGTTACCAGGGGCGTTTCTTGGGACTGAGAACATTGGGGGCTGAGCCCAGAACCTTATAGGGAAGTCTAGGGGACCCTACCTGGGAAAAAATCTCTATGCTTTCTTGAGCCTTATTGCGTCTTGTCTACAGCCAAATACTGCCAACATGTACTTCAAAATGTGTCAAAATAAAATTATATTATGTTGATAGAAACAGGATGATGCACTTATAGATAACACAGGAATTAAAGCCAAAAAAATAAATATTTTGTAAATATTTTGACTGAAGCCAAGTCATATTCCCCCTCAATTTTTAAAAAATGTTAGCGGTTACATGATTTGCGATTTTTAGTTTGCTTTTTTTTTTTTAACACCAGACCATGTGAAAAAGTTGAGTGATGATGCCTACAGACTATATCAGGAGCCATATTTTCCCCAAAAAATGCACATTACATGAGTCAGTTTAATTTTTGGTATTTTATTTTTCCTTCCTTGCTAAAGTGGCACTCACTGGGCTCAATTATATTGTTTTAATTATGAAATACAAGAGATGGTAGTAAAGAGTTTAAATGTTGCAACAATATACGAGTAGCCTAATCAATAACAACATTGACAAATATCTACATGAATAACTGTATACATGCAGGCAAAATGAGATAGAGGTGCTCGGCAGTGCTCGTCAGCCCTTCGGAAGTCCTTGGGAGTTTTATTGTGAAAGCTCAGCTTAACCTAGTTCAACCATAAATGGTCATGCAAATCTCAGCTCAGCTTTCACAATAAAAAGAAAAAGGCCAACACTTCAACCCACACAGCAACGTTAGAAGGACATAAGAACAGTTATGTAGTTGTGTGCGGTATCTTTGGTAAGTTATGTGAGAAAAATATCACTGAATTTATGTGTGGGAAAAGTCGCCAGCCGTACCGAGCCTTCAGGGATTTTCAGCCCACCTAAGAGCGTCTATCACCGGGGAGGACTGTCCCGCAGCTCCACCGGCACGCCCCCCTAACACTACACGTTTCACATAATTTTGAAGGAATAAACAGAATTTAAATTATTCATTTACCTGTTTCTGGTAACGGCTCCCCGGAGATGTGAGCCTCAGCCGAGTCAGCCTCCTTGTTTTTGAAAAAACGTCTCATATCCATGGTCTTTCGTGTTGTTGCTAAAACGTCTCCCTCCAGCGCGCCAACGGTTTAGATATGGGAAGAGCCTGGTGACGCGAGGCTATCAGCCAATAAAACACGGATGCTTCACGCAACCCCTCTCTCTGATTAACCAGTCTCGACGTCATCCTGTGTTACATTCACTGAAAATGGAAAACTACAACTTCTTTAGTGGCTCGTTAATGTACAGTTATCATTATTTCTTCTGAAGTTGAATTATCCGGGGCTTAAGAAAAAACGTTTGGGGCTAAAGCCCCGGATGCCCAGGCCAGGCGACGCCACTGACCGTTACACTCATTTCATCAGCCCTACTTACACGTGTTGTTCATGACAAAACCGGCATGAAGAAACATGCTCGCCTATTACACTTTCATCTTTGAATTGTATTTCAAATTACACGTTGTATTTTGGGACAGGGATACCACTGGTTCATGCTGTAATTCAGTCCGGGTGTCTGATCAGACTAACTACCATAAACTAGATACTGCGGTGACCCTCGTGCATAATTGCACAAGATGGCACTGGCCCATACTCCTTTTTGCCTCCACCTTTAATAAATGTGATTCTTTATGTTGCACATCAGTGTCAAACATCCTCAAATTTAACAGCAACACATTAACTACATTTTGGTAAAGGAGTAGAAATATTTGGTCTACCTTTAGATCAGACCACTTTTTTTATTGTTCTGTCACTGTCCGTGCAGTCTCACAGACACAGCTGACAGCATCAGCAGCGTTGATGTGTTGCCACTTTTTTTTCCCTTTCTTGTATTAGTGATCCCGCTGCTGTGGCCACCAAATAAAATCTTTCTTAAGTCCTCCACCTCCCGTTAAAGGGTCTCTAGCTCAGTCTCGGAGAAATTCCGTTTTTTGGTTCGTTTCTCACACCTGTCGCCGTGACTCACACAACGAGAGAACACTGACATGCCGGCTTATTTATATGCAGATCACATTCATGAGGTGATTTGCATGACCATTTATGGTTGAACTAGGGCGTGTAGAGGGCGGAATATGAGGCGGATCTGGGTGCTCACAACTCCAGGAGGTCTGTGATTTATAAAGAGAACACTGCGTGCAAGTGTGCGTACACACGGTTTTATAAATCAGGTTATTTTCTGGCGCACCCCATTTTCAGCTTTTGGGCACACGTCAACTTTTAGTATAAACTAAAACTATACTTAGGATTCATATGAATCCTAAGCACTCTTTTATAAATGAGGCCCCTGGTTATCAGTCACTTCATATAGTGAGGAATAATATTATTACTATTTTTCTATTATCTTAGATGTAAATATTGCATGTTTCTTTCAGATAAAACACATGTTTGACTTGTGAATGAGTCAATGGAATTTCTTGCAATAATGAAAAAATACTGGCAATCATGTCCGCCTGGCACAAACCACATGTTTTGGACAACTGTCACTGAGTGACAGACTGTCCCAATATCATGGTTCTTATATTGCCAGATTCCAGAGAGTCTCCCCTCTTCATATATGGCAGAATATGTCTTCTTCCAACTTGCTATGGTGAGATACATGTAAAATGGGAGAATTTAGTAACACAGATTTTTTTTTCATTGATATAAAAATTAATATAAAGTACAGGCACATAGAAGGACATGTAATGATGGCAAATCTGGATTGTTTTTTTTTTTTTGGATTGTCCTGAAAAAAAAAAAACAAGATATAGCATGTGTATGTAGCCTTTATAATGACTATGATATGAGCTTATAAAGTAAAGGCAGTAAAAATACCCCCAAAACGCCTAGGGCGCAAAGGGTTAAACAGTGATATTAAAAGGGAGGTGAGAAATTATTTTTTAGCCCCAAAACTATTTTATTTCAATGTTGTTGTTTTTTAAATCCACACTTGAATGTTGGGCATTTTCAAGAAAATATGTAGTTTTCTTAAAAATCAACTGGAAGAGTAATGTCATGTGCTTGCATGAGATTTCTGCTCAGTCATTCTAACAAAACCATAATGAGGTTGTTCTCTTCACTGTGAAGGATATTTTCAATATATTTTTATATTTTAAGTTTCAATTTGCACTCCATGCCCTGAAGTTGGGAATTTTAACCTATAATATTTGTATTTGTATCAATAAAGAACAACATTTTTCCCAATTTCTTTTTCATTTTTTTCATGAAGGGGTAATTTATATGATTTAATTAATCACAATTAAAGATGAACCCCCAGATACCAGTTTTCATCATATACCACTAACTGCTTTTTGAAAAATACACTATAATTCAATATTCTAAAAGCAAAATTGACTTTGATTATTATTAGTATCATCGATTGATGCAAGTACAAGAAGAAGAAATGATTTTGCACTTGTCCTGTGCATTTGACCCTAACTATGTAAGTGCTATGGCAGACCCTCTGCGCTGTCATCAGCACAAATTATGTCCCCATGTGATAAAATCCACCATCCCCCCAGATTTTTTTTTTTTGAGTACTGCCCCAAACTAATATTGTAACTAACTGCAATGTTAAAATGACATGTGCTGTGTCTCCAAATAAAGGGGAGGGGGTCTGTGACAGGAAAAAAACTCACTGGTGGGAAAAGCTCCCCTCTCTCTGCCATGGCATAGATGTGGGGATTCTTGAGAACCCTGGCATCATGGACACTTCCAGGCCATCCAGTGTAGATGTTAGTGAAACTGTTGAGGGGACATGGAACTAGTTGAACATTTCAATGCCATGCAAACAATTAGCCTATGTAGAGAAATGCCAATTGTTTACTCATCTTTAAAGCAGTAGGCTGTTACACGGTGATACAACATCTTACAACTAAAAGATATAAAAGAGAGGTTCTTTCATAATGGGCTTACCAGAACTGATGATCTACAATCCCCTATAGAATGACGGAGTGCCATCCTTTACGGTTGAAGTAGTTGCAGGGATTGTCCTCAGGAGCAATAATGGGGATATGGAGGTTGGCCAGCGTGCAGTAACAACTGCCTGTTGCTAGCCAGTAGAACGCAACTCTGACTCGCTTTGTCAGGGGGGTGGGTCACCTCATATTGGTGTCTTGCCGCTCGAGTCTTGTGGAGTGGCACTGGCAGATGTAATTGATGGTGGCCTTTGACATCTTAAAGTTTTGGATAAACTCTGTTTCTGTGAAGCGGCCATTCACATCCTGATTCCACCACTCCTGGCTCCGATCCCGCATCCGCAAACACCTCTGTGCAGATGTAGCAGCAAGTGCTCCACAAAAGGCCACAGTAAAACATTTGGCTCTCTTTTCCTCATCCTTCTTCTCATTATCATTTGCCCATACTGTTGCCGGCTCCCACTGCACAAATACTTGAAAACTAACCCGTAGTAAGGGCTAACTTCAATTGTGGTTGTAACGTTATCCATGGTTAACGTTACTTCCGTAAACAGTGCGCTGCACGTGACACCCTGATGTCTTTGTTATTGTTCTACTGCACATGCGGGTATGGTCAGGGCCATGGACCGTTCACACGGGAGTCAAATATAGGTCACATTTAAAAAGTAATGTGAATAGCCAAACAAAAAAATCGGATCTGTGAAATAAATCAGAATTGAGCATTAAGACCTGCTGTCTGAACAAAGCCTTAGTTGCGGCCACTGCTTAGAGGTAACAATAACTAGCTCTCTCCCTTTGTTTTGTTGTAATTTTTTTTCCTTCCTGCTCTTTCTTATCCACTCCTCTCAGTAGTGTAGTGGTAGTTGAGTGGGCACCAGAGAGCAATATGTCGTTTTGACTTGATAACGATACAGGTCGTTTCTGGGTTCACTTCACGTTGGATAACTTGCCCATCTCTCCCCTAGAGAGCAGGTAAAATGTCACGAGCTGGGGAGAACCTAGAAAAAGGCGTCTCTTAGTAGGCTTTGTTATGTACTCTCGTCGTCCTCCGCTTATCCGGGTCCGGGTCGCGGGGGCAGCAGCCTCAGCAAGGAAGCCCAGACAGTCCTCTCCCCAGCCACTTCCATCAGCTCTTCCGCGGGAACCCCGAGGCATTCCCAGGCCAGCCGGGTGATGTAATCCCTCCAGCGTGTCCTGGGGCGGCCCCGAGGTTTCCTCCGGGTTGGACATGCCCGAAACACCTCCCAAGGGAGGCGTCCGGAAGGCATCCTTACCAGATGCCCGAACCACCTCAACTGGCTCCTCTCGATGTGGAGGAGCAGCGGCTCTACTCCGAGTCCCTCCCGAATGTCTGAGCTCCTCACCCTATCCCTAAGGCTGAGCCCAGCCACCCTGCGGAGGAAACTCATTTCAGCTGCTTGTATTCGCGATCTCATTCTTTCGGTCACTACCCAGAGCTCGTGACCATAGGTGAGGGTTGGAACGAAGATCGACCGGTAAATCGAGAGCTTCGCTTTCTGGCTAAGCTCCCTTTTCACCACAACGGACCGGTTAAGTGCCCGCATCACTGCTGACGCCGCCCCAATCCGCCTGTCAATCTCCCGCTGCATCCTACCCTCACTCGTGAACAAGATCCCGAGATACTTAAACTCCTCCACCTGAGGAAGGACCTCCCCCCTGACCTTTGTTATGTAGTTTTGTTGTTATGGCCTTATGTACTATTTCAAAAATAACTGTAGTAGGCTAATGGTATTAGTAAAAATTATAAACATTTTGATTTTCTTTTTTTTTTAACTTCCTCCATTTGTGGCTCCCTCCTTATGGATAACGACGCCCTTAGCATTCGCCTATGCTGCTTATGCTATGGGCCGGCACTATGGAAACATGTTCTAGTAGAAATCCCAAGTACTAGACAGAACCTGTAAATGAGTATTACATGTGTACTTTAAGGTTAGGTAGGAAACCTTTGTCATCATGGTCAAAAGACAGCTGAGGGAAGCTCTGGTAGCCAAATGTTCAAGACAGAATATCTAACTGTCCCCAGTTGAATTCCAGCCAGTCTTTCTTACACTGTCAATTTTCAATAACAGACAACAATGTCCAAAGAAATATTTAGAAAACAACAAAAGGTTATATTAAGGGAACAATTGTGGTCATGGTTACAATACAGTGGTGTTTACTGTTAGCAGGATATGGGATATAAACAGTGATCCTCAGTGTCAAAGTAACACACTATTTGACCTATCCATCTGCTCCAAACTCTTCCCACAACCCTCATGTCATTTAGGAATTCACCCCTCGTTTCTGTGTCTTATGTGGTACATCACACAGAAAAAAACCCTAAATGTTTTACTGTTTTCTGACCAAATCCCAAGGTTGTCTCTGGATATGACTGAGATATAATATCTGCTGTACTTCTACAACACTGCTGTCCATATTGATCCCTCTCTGAGTGGCTCTCCATGGTGACGAGGTTAAGCCTCCTGCATTTGCACTCAAATGCTCTCAAAGCTTTCATAAATAATTTCTACTGCTGTCTCTATAATTCTGACTGCGATGACACATTAAGGTGATATTTCTTTTAAGGATACTTTGTAAAGGTACAATCAGTGAAATGTGTCTTTAGTAACATGTAGTGGCAAACCACAACTCTTTATATTTAAAGGCTCTACACTTCAATATTTTTATGGGAGATGTTTATCCCCTGTGTTTGCATGTACTCCCCGTGTCAGCATGGGTTTTCTCCAGGTATTCTGGCTTCCTCCCACAGTCCGAAAATCATGCAGGTTAGGTTAATTGGTGACTCTGGTGAATGTGAGTGTGAATGGTTGTCTGTCTCCATGTGTCAAGTCTTGTGTTAGTCTGGTGACGTGTCCAGGTAGTACCCGCCTCTCGCCCGATGTCAGCTGGGATAGGCTTACCTGTTAAAGGGGAACTATGCATCATTTTTCAAATTCACACGTTATTCCTATGGTCTAAGACCAGTGGTTTCCGACGGGTCCAGCTACGGGCTCCAGATTTGTCCTTAGTCATTAGTTCGAATTCCAGAGTTTAGTATATTCAGCTTCATATTAACATTTGGCCATGTTGTTGGGTTAGTTTGTTGTCTCTGTCAAGTAGCTGTCTATTAGTCAGTCACCCTACAGCAGAAAACGGCACTTCAAAATAAAAGCTCTGTTTCTGAAATTTACTGTAGTTGTTTTTTTTGTTTTGTTTTTTTTCAAACTTGACACGTTTGCGGACCCGAATAGACCCGTGACCCACTTTTAGATCGAGACCCACTAGTTGGGAACCACTGGTCTAAGCCAGCCCAAAAATATTAGTAAGAATAAACAACTCTCATGTGGATACATAAATAGCTGTAGTGCCTCCTCCACCATGAGTCCTTTAGATCGGTAAAATATGGTTGATGTTCAATATGTTTTCCAGATATCAATGTTGATTGACTTCTCCTTTTTTTCAGATGCACCCCTCTATTTTGAGTGACGAAGCCAGCCTGGGGCACACAACCCTTTCACCATCCGAGTTTGGGTGTCCGCTCTGCCCCAAATTTAAAACCAAAAATGAGAGCGTGATCCAGAGGCACCTGAAAAACCATACGGAAAATGCAGTTCATTTCCATGGTATGCTGATGAGAAGTATCTGTTTGAGATCATATACTTTTACATGCAACAGTAATGTTTAATGATATTTGTTTGGGACAAAACAAGACATTTTAGGCTGCATCTTGGGATCTTGTGATTTGTGGAACAGTGGTTGACATTTTATACCATTTTCTTACATTTTATAGACCAAACAATTAAATTATTTTACTGTTTTCCATTTTTTTCTTTGTTTTTTTTCTACTTTTGAGATTGATATGGATATCTGGAATAAAAACTTGTTCACAAAAAAGAGAACTCCAAGTCTACTTCTTTATGTTGCCAGTACAATAGTGTAATATTGTGTTTACATGTGTTCCTGAAATAAAATAGAATACATCTGACAATATGACAGTCTAATTATTATTAATAACTAATAAATTATTCTATTAACTATTAAATTATTCATTTAATAGTTAAATAGTTACAATTAACCATACTGATGTAAGGGTAAGTATGACATTTGTTGTGTAACGCTGTTTATTTGTAACAATATTATTCCCATCACTGCTATTCAGTTCACTGTGCTCCTTGTATCTTTCTATTGTTACTTTTCAGTTCACTGTGTTTCCGTGTGGTCCTAGTGCTCGACGTGTCTCAGTTTATTAGCGCGTAACATTGTTTTTGGACGGTAAAAAGTGCAGGGGACCAAAACTGCCTCCTGAAAAAGTGCAGGGGACATGTCCCGTCTCCCCACCCCAAATTACGTCCGTGACCACAATTAAGTAGCTGTCAGATTGACTTAAAATGTGGATTAGTATTTAAAAATATTTACTGTGGTGCAACCTGACTGTAGCGTCGAGAACGACACTGTGTAAACAAAAATGTGTGCCATTACAGGTAACAGGTCACTTAAACAGCACGGTAACTTGTGCTGTATCAGTCCAATTCCCCAGCATTAAGCCTTTATTAAAACAGCCATTGAATCACAGTCCCTCCAGGGGCGTCGGTGGCTTGGTGGTGGAGCAGGCGCCCCATGTGCGGGGCTGTTGCCGCAGCGGCCCGGGTTTGAGTCCAGCCTGTGGCCCTTTGCTGCATGTCATCCCCTCTCTCTCTCTCTCTCTCCCTCTTTCACACTTGGCTGTCCTGTCCATTAAAGGCAAAAAATGCCCAAAAACATATCTTTAAAAAAAGAAAAAAAAAAAAAAAAAAAAAGAATCACAGTCCCTCCACTGATTGGTGTGTCCAGTGTGCTACAACGAGGTGACGCACGTGTCGCACTTGAAGGGGAACCTGCTTCCTGTGTTGGCACTAATCATCGGCACTGGATGTCAATTATGCAATGATTATAATTAATACTAGCAACACAGGGCTGGCATGTTGTGTGTAGTTTCTGGCCACACGTGGGTGTTGAACTTAGCCAGCAAACACGCAGAAAGCATAAAGCTCCAGTCACTGACGTACAGACTGACACTGACACTTGCAAACCTCTGCTAATATGTTTTTTTTGTTCAAAGAGCCAGCAAAAGAGTTCTCATTCCACCTTTAAGTCAGATTTCAGATGTGAGTTTTCCAGAGCACTGGTATCATTAAACTCCTTTGGCATGTCTGAGTTTCATCCCCCTCTCATCTCATTAAGCAGAATAAAATGGACCACACAGGAAGTCGTGAGGCTCCCTGGTGCTCTGTGGTGTGGCTTGGAAAGAGGCATCATTAAAGTGATTATTCTGATTAGTCTCTGAATGCATCCTGGAGTGAAAGGCTCTAATCATCACACACTGCTACATCCAATCCTGATTGACATCTAACTATCACAGTTTACACAGAAATAATACCTCCATCAATGTGGAATTTGGGAAATTAGCCAAGGGGGCTGGTCATTAAATCCCTCTATTGAAGGTGATACAATGTAGACGAGCTGAAGGCTGGGCACATCAAAGCAGAGCTGTCTCACCACCTTATTGTATTAATGATTGCTCAGTGAGGACGAGTCAAAAGCACATCCTATGCTGCAGCAGTGTGATACTGTTTTCCTGTTTAACCTTTGGAAAGCATGAGAATATGACAGAATATCCAAACATTAATCCACACAATAATACTTATATTTAACCAGATGGGATTCTGCAAGCTGCAGACACTGAATACAATCCTGGGCCATAGGTAGAGGAGCTAAAAACCACAGATGTAGCTGCTAGCTGCTTTAATGGTTGACAAAGTTAAACTGGTTGCTGTACTGATTTGTGGGGTGACAAGTGTCGTCCTCTCTTTCTTTTGCACAGTTTGTAAATGGAGGACCGTTTAAATCAGGCTTGGGTCAAGAAAAAAAAAATACCTGGAGTCCCACATCTTGGTATGTACAATGACTTATACACATAAAAGACATCCAGAAAATGAGACAGGGATTGAGCACTGGTCCTAGAGTTTGGTCTTTGTCCAGGGTCACTCTAGTTCTTTCACAGAGGTCATTTAGTTCACCTTGAACAAACCCAGAAACCAGCAGAGCCTGTGTCCAGTTTGTCTTTGGTTCTGCTTGGGCAGCTCACCAAATACACAGAAGCACCAGGGAGCACGTGCACGCTCAGACAAACACACACACACACACACACACACACACACACACACACACACACACAGGGGGACTTATTCACATTCCAGGTCTAAAAGCATGCACTGTTCTCCATGGCTGTGATACAGGGAAAATGACCCTGTTTCAGAGTGCAGCCTTGATGTGGAGCTGCAGTTGGAGGCTTTTAGTGTTTTGTTGGTCAGACGTGAAAACAGTGGAGATGAACGCAGGTAAGGCAGTGCTGACGCTGAGAGCTTTTAATCTCCATTAAGGCTGCATAATGCCACATTTCAGATCTGATTTGATTTGACATCTCTCGCCTCGGCCCTAATCACCCACCCACGCAAGAGTGCTGACATTACTCCCCTCCAAGCCCCACAGCAGCTGCTTGTAAAAGCTTTCTATTGAACCACGCTGGATACACTCTGAGAAATGTTCAAACCTGTGGCTGCAAGGATGAAATATGGTTTCAAGTTTGAAGTTTTATGAATGGATGAATAAGTCAGTGGGTGCTATATATACTGTATGTAGTAAATTAGTAAATGCACGAGTCAGTGTATAGCGTCAGCAATAAATGGTTTATGAATGAATAAATAAATAAATGGACACAGGAATAAAAAATTAATCGATAAAATAAAAAAACATATGAGTTGATAAAAGCTATGGATATTTCAGTAAATTCTAAATAATAAATTAATGAATGGATGTCAAGTGTTTATGGTAAATGGTTATACATTTATGAATGAATAAAGAAATGACAAATGAAAAAAACTTTGAAAACTATGGGTTATTGAGTACATTAATCAGTCATTAAAGCAGTGTTAACACAAACACATGAATGAATGAGTCACCTAGTCTAGATCTATAATTCCAATAATTAATAAGAAACAAATGAATGAATGATAATTGGAATGAAAAAAAGTTGATGTGTGGTGTATATAATACATTGTATATCATGATTATATATATTGTATATAATGAGGGACTCAATATATGAATTACGGAATGAATACATAAAATATGTGAAAGTCAATATAGCACAAGTGTAGATTTTGGGGGGGACCCACTTCTCGCTCAATATGTCCCCACCCCCAATAAAAACATGAGAGTAGCACACTTTTACACCAGGGCTGTGCAGAGACCTTTAGAGGGGAAAGTGCTCAATAGTCTAGGGGCCAAGGGGCTAATTTTCACAAATTGGTATCACTTAAAGGGCAACTTTGGTATTTTTCAACCTGGGCCCTATTTCCCCATGTGTATGTGTGCGTATGATTCATGGGTACCATTCGTTCTAAAATTGGTTCAGTATTGAGCCGTGAAATGAGCTAAAACGGTAATGGGGGCAAATACGTCCCGTATAAAAGTGCTTTTTTCCGCCACTGACCGGTTCAGATCGCCAGTGTTATCTCTGTAGATAGCATATTGTAGTGGCCCTGGGGCAGTGGTGACTGTTAATGAGTGGAGTCAGCTGTCAGTCAGTGTTGGAGCAGAGAGGCGGATGGCGTCCCTGCTTGGTACAGTAAATGAGTAATGTGTGTGTGAAGTGTGTGTTACGCTAGAAGAGTCAGAGGACCGAGTCTTTTACGTGCTACCCCCTGGAGTGTTACCAGAGTTTTTGGAGTGCTTAAATAAACAGGCCTTTTTCCCGAACGCAAGAACAGGATGTCGCGCAACACCCAGTACAGCTTTCACAGGCTGTCTTTGTCGGATGGCGAGATGCTGAAGTTGTGACTAGTTGTGCTACAAATGGATGCTAACACTCCTCTCCAGACACTGCGCCTTGCAGACCATCGGGTCTGCAGTGCTCACTTCTTCCAAGATGACTACTGCCAGCCGAAGAAGAGAAGACATCCAATCCCGAAACACCTCTTCCTCAAGAAAACGGCTGTCCCACAAGTAGAGAGAGCTACAGACACAGTGGAGCAAAGCTTGTGACATCACACAGCCCAGAGGTAAGGGAAAGGCTAAGTTAGTATGCTATTTACAGAGATAGCACTGGTGATCTGAACCGGTCAGTGGCGAAAAAACACACACTTCACACACACATACTCATTTACAATACCAAGCGGGGACGCCCTCCACCTCTCTGCTCCAACACTGACTGACAGCTGACTCGCTCCTAATGGAGGGATATCTGGTGGAAAACCAACTATCCTGTTCTTCTCTAAATCTATGTATTTCTCAAATATTCTTCAACCTCTAGCCTTTCTGCTTTAAGCTGCCCTCCCTTTTCCTGGCTAAACAATCCTTTAACAAACTTAAAAGGGTCCCTGAAAAAACCTGTCCTAACATGTTCCTTCTTCCTCCTCTTTTTCCTGAGATGCTCTACCCTTCTAAGAACTGCTAGCCTGCTTCTCAACTCCTCTTGCAAGACATTAATTCCCTCCCTTTCTTCTTCTGTAGCCTTTTTCCACTGTTTTCTTAACTGTCTCCTTTCCTTAACTAACTTCTGTATTTCTCTTTGCCACCTAGACTTATCTGACTGTACCCTCTCACCCCTCTTTCTCTCATGCACCCCAAACCTCTCTGCACCATATGAGTAACTTATATCTCCCATCTTTTCTAACATTTCTATTGCATTTCCCCTAAGCCTGCTTAAGATTACTGACAAATCTCTATTAACTATCTCCCATTCTTTACTGTCATTTGCCCTAGGCCATCTAACTCACACATTCAGTGAATGTGGAGTCTGTAGGCAAACCCCCGGAGATCTTGCCTCCCGAAGAAGAGCAGAAGAGCCCTGGTTTCCAGTGCTAGGCTGTTTGTAGTCCGCATGATATTGATCAATCATGTTTGAGCCAGCTGCAGTTGTTGCCAGGTTAAACGGTACATGCGGTGAACTAACGAGGCGGAACATAACTGACGTCACTGCAAACTCTGAATCCATCGCAATGGTTAAGCATATTTACTTATATATAAACGGAATATATATATTATTATATATAATATATATTATATATATATATATATATATAAGAATATATATATTATATATCGCCGTCTGCCAGAAGTCAGATGCCGAATATAGCCGATGGGTTCTGAGAATGCAGAAGGACTGTCAAGATATTCCTGAGCTGCACAACATTCCTTGCATTCTGTCAGCCATCTTGGTTTTGACAAATTTGTGTTGCACTTACAATGACTGGCCAGTGGGTGGCAGTGTACAGCATGACACACTAGGGTCTACTGTGGTGACTTATATGCAACTATAGCATAAATATCCATGCATAAAGGCATAAAGTAGAAGGGTCACTGGCCAGTTCTTACTTCCTACCCCTCTACTTCCAGCCCCTTTGCTCAGCCAACACTTGGACACAAAATCTCCAAACTCAGCTGCATTGGCAAAATCTGTCTAGAGAAAGACAGACAGACATATTAACACCTGAAAAAATGATGAAAGATGCACGCACACATACACGCACACACACACACACACACACACACACACACACACACACACACACACACACACACACACACACTCACGAGGTGAAAACAGTACCGGCCAGCTGGTAATAAAGAGATGAAAGACTTAAGTTAATCAGTTCTGTGAGTGATTAAAACTGAATGAATAAATGCATAAACACGTATTGAGTGCAGCCGCTGTGGATGCACTACAGTTACAGCTGATGTATTACCCAGGAACAATGTTCAGAAGTTGGAGGAAAAAAGTGCTCAGAGAGCAAGCTGCTGTTTGGAGCTGAGTGTTATTGAAGTGTAATGATGTTGTGCAGGTCAGGCCCAGAAAGGAGATGTGATTTATCCTTCACACTGACTACTGTGCTTGTTAACAATCAGAACCAGAGATTAGGTACACAGCAAAACACAAGATCATCTCTGTGAAGCCAGGCAGCCTGCTCCTGAGGAGCAGGAGGAGGAGAAGGAAGAGATGAGGTCCTTGTCCTTAGGAAAATAAACACAATGACTACATCTGAGGAAGCAATATTGCTCTGGTAAACAGGAGTTTGAATAAAGAAAACATGCCTCTGCCTCACCTCATGCCGCTGTTCACTGATACACAAGACAAAATGGAGACAGAGAGGGATCGGTAAAGAATGTTGTAAGCACGTAAATAATGTAAATAGGCTACAACAGTCAAAGCTCAGCATGTGTAAAACATTAGCGATGAATTTTTCAGTAATGACAACATGTTGTGTTTCATGTTTATGAATATTTCTCTTACCCATCTTAAAGGGATACGCCACCTGCAATCTGTCTTGTCAAAATCAAACATTTACCCCCTTTAGCTCTCTCGGGCACATGGACATGCGTTCTGATTTGTGCACAGTAGAGCACCTTCATCATGCTCTTACAATAGTCAGTTGAACTGTCCCAAGCGGCAACCTGAAAAATGAACCAAACGCCAAAGTGCCAAAAACTGCAGTTCCTCTAATGGCCACTTGAGGCTGCCTACAGAAGTGAGTCAATCCCCATAGACCCCCATGTTAAAATGCTCAACTTCACAGGAGAGATAAACATGTTTATAGTCTAGTACAAAAAAACTGTCTTGGTCTCTATAGCTATTTTCCCTGTTCATGACAACATGGGGGGTTAGTTTTTATATTACTCACACATTTACATTTTATTAGGGCTTAAAGGTATATGTAATTAAGGGCGCAGCTGTGTGACCACAGTCTATAAGTCAGACCCACCCTTTGCTTGTCCAAATTTAGTCATTACTGGCTCTAGAACTCTAAGATGGCAATGGCCAAAATGCCAGAATTGAGGCTCCAAAATGTGAGTCCATAAACAAATAGGTGACATCACGGTAGCTTTCCCTTTTATTTTATACAGTCTATGTTCCATTGCTGACAGAGATTCTTGAGGGATGCTTTGCCTCTAAGTTTCAAGGTGCTTTATATGGAACCCCCAAAATTGTCAATATTTAACAGACAAATTGTGTGAAATATAAAAATGAACCAATAGTTTATTCATGAATTAAAAACATATTTTGTAATTACATGTCATGAAATATTATTTACTATGTAGGTGTATTATATTGGAAGTTACTATATTGCAATGCTGCATTTGCCAAATTTTGTATGAAAAAAAAAAAAAAGTATCTCCTAGGACACAATAATTTAACGTAGGAGGTAACACCAAAACAATTATTTGGCCCACACCACATTTTTCTATCAGGGCTTCTTCAATTAACAATTTCATTTCACAATTGTTGTTTTTGTAGTAACATAACAACAATGTTAATTTCACTGACAAAAACTATCACATTTTTTTGTCAACAACCTTTTTTTCCATGAGGAGAATATGACAAAGACTAGCTAAAAAAAGATCTTGATAATAAAAACTAACATGAAATCAATGTTTCATTTTTGTTGGCGCGATGTGGCGAAATGTTGAATGTGGCCGTGGTGGACTGTTGGATGTTGAAAGCTGAGAATTACGGCTGCGTAATTATCTTCAAATGCTGCGTAAGTGACAGGCTGGGAAACTCCAGTAAATAGACTGCATCAGCATGTTTCACTAGCCAGTACAAACATTCACATCAGTGAGCATCAGCCATTGATGCGTGTTGTAAACTGTAATTCAGCAGTAAATAATCACCCATTTCTGACTGTGGATGGTGGAGCTGGGGAATGGATTTGTGGAGATTGTTAGCTGCAGCGGTGGCTGTTAGCACTTAGCTCCGCTTGGTAGCCGTTCAACAGCAGCAGAGCAAGCAGCCACTGGCCGTCGGACTTCACAGATAGGAGGCTCAGTTATCTGTGACTTTAGCTGCGCCGTAACAGCCTGGACACAGATCAGTTTTCTCTGACAGAGATAAAAGTTTAATTTTAATCACTCAGTGAGAGGACACGAGTATAAAACCCCAGACTAACATGTTGCAGATTAAAAAATAATTCAGGGTTTAATTAAGTTATTTACTTGTGTGTAGAAATTATTTAAGGCTGTAAAAAAAAACTGTCTAAATGAAATTTTTATACAACCTGTCAATTTGATTCTAATTTTTGATACATGAATTAGCCTAACTGGATAGATAGAAGATAAAAACAACAACAGATAAAAACAACAACAACAAAAAACAGAAAACATAATGACTTACAGTTGACTAAAATGTCATGCATTTTCGTTGACTAAAACTAGACTAAAACTATGAAGGATAAAAATGACTAAAATATAACTAAAACTAATAGGCATTTTCAAGATTAAATCTAAAATAGCTGTCAAAATTAACCCTGATAATAGTAATAATAATAATAATAATAATAATAATAATAATAATGATAATAATGATAATGATGAGTTTAATAATGTTATGTTGAACTACTTTACAGATGTATTTGTATGTATTATGTGTTTTACGCAATTTGGTCATTTAATTATTTATTTCTTAATTACTTATTCATTTATTTAGTATCAGGTATTTTAGGGCTCCATAGCTTGAAGATGTGCTACTTAGCAATTGCTCCCAGTGCACCGGAGAAATCATCCAGGGGAGATTACATAGTCATGGTGCAGGTGAACAGAGGCTGATTTAATGGACATCTAAATCTGTACACACATTTTTCATAGTTTTATACAAACGGTGTCTGTCCCCCTACCACCTAAATTATATAAATCCAAAATTAAATAAAGATGAGTTGTGCATAACAACCTCATAAAAATTAAAACTTCTTCTGTGACAGAAGGACAAAACAGGAGAATTAAATGCGGACTGTTAAATATCAGGTCTCTATCGTCTAAAGCAGTGTTAGTAAACAAATTAATTTCAGATAATCATATTGATTTACTCAGTCTCACTGAAACCTGGCTATGTCCAGATGAATATGTTAGTCTAAATGAATCCACTCCTCCCCTAACCCATATTCCTCGAGGCAGCGGCCGAGGAGGGGGAGTTGCAGCCATTTTTAACTCTAGTGTGTTAATCAGCCCTAAACCTAAACTAGATTATGATTCATTTGAAAGCCTCATTCTTAGTCTTTTACATCCGACCTGGAAAACCTCGCAGCCACTTTTATTTGTTATAGTGTACCGTGCTCCTGGCCCGTATTCTGAATTTGTATCTGAATTCTCAGAGTTTTTATCCAGTTTAGTTCTTAAATCAGATAAACAGACATTGATAATGACTCCCTGGCTACCGCGTTTATCTCATTATTAGACTCCATTGGCTTCAGGCAGGGTGTACATGAACCCACTCACTGTTTTAACCATACCCTCGATCTAGTTCTGACGTATGGAATTGAAATTGATAACCTAACAGTCTTTCCACAGAATTCCTCTCTATGAGATCATTATTTGATTACTTTTGATTTCTTTTTACTCGATTACACGCCACTCAGCAACAGTTACTATACTAGATGCTTATCAGATAGTGCTGTTGCAAAATTTAAGGAAATGATTACTCCGTTGTTAAATTCAATACCAAGTCCTTCAGTAACAGAGGTTTCCCGTGCCGACTTTAACCTCTCCCGAATTGATCATCTTGTCGATAGCGCAAACAACACTCGACTACAAACAACACTCGACTCTGTAGCTCCTCTTAAAAAGAAGTTAACAAAGCAAAGAAAGTTCACTCCTTGGTATAATTCTCAAACCCGTAAGTTAAAACAAATATCACAAAAATTTGAAAGGAATTGGCGATTAACCAAACTGGAAGAATCTCGTTTAATCTGGGCAGACAGTCTCAAAACGTATAAGAGGGGCCTCCGCAATGCCAGAGCAAACTACTACTCAGTATTAATAGAAGAAAACAAGAACAACCCCAGGTTTCTTTTCAGCACTGCAGCCAGGCTGACTGAGAGTCACAGCTCAATTGAGCCTTGTATTCCTTTAGCCCTTAGCAGTAATGATTTTATGAGCTTTTATAATGACAAAATTCTAACTATTAGAGGCAAAATTCATGACCTCCTGTCCTCAGATAGTACCTATCTAACCTCAAACACAGCTGTAAGACCTAATATATATTTAGATTGCTTCTCCCTGATTTCTCTTCAAGAACTGAAGTGACAGTGATTTCTTCATCTAAATCATCAACGTGTCTCTTAGACCCCATCCCAACTAGGCTACTTAAGGAGGTCTTTCCTTTAGTTAACACTCATATATTAGATATGATCAATATATCCTTATTAACAGGCTATGTACCACAGTCTTTTAAGGTAGCTGTAATTAAACCTCTCCTAAAAAAGTCCACCCAGGATCCAGAGGTGTTAGCCAACTATAGACCAATATCTAATCTTCCCTTTCTTTCAAAGATCCTTGAGAAAGTAGTCGCAGACCAGCTGTGTGATTTTCTCCATGATAATAATTTATTTGAGGAATTTCAAGTACTTGTCTCTGTACTTGTTTTATTAGATCTTAGTGCGGCGTTTGACACAATTGACCATCAAATTCTACTGCAGAGACTGGATCAATTAATTGGCCTAAAAGGTTCTGTACTGAGCTGGTTTAAATCTTATTTATCTGATCGTTTTCAGTTTGTTCACGTTCATAATGAGTCATCCTTACGTACTAAAGTTTGTTTTGGAGTTCTGCAAGGTTCTGTGCTCGGACCAATCCTATTTACTCTATATATGCTTCCTTTAGGTAACATCATTAGAAATCACTCTGTAAATTTCCATTGTTATGCGGATGATACACAGTTGTATTTATCTATGAAGCCAGAAGAAAGTAATCAATTAACTAAACTTCATAACTGCCTTAAAGACATAAAAACGTGGATGAACACCAATTTCCTGATGTTAAATTCAGACAAAACTGAAGTTATTGTTCTTGGCCCCAAACAATTCAGAGATTCTTTATCTGATGACATAGTTTCTCTAGATGGCATCGCTCTGGCCTCTAGCACTACCGTAAGAAACCTTGGAGTAACATTTGATCAAGATTTGTCCTTTAATTCTCATTTAAAACAAACCTCACGGACTACATTTTTTCATCTGCGTAATATTGGGAAAATTAGGCCTATCCTGACCCGAAAAGATGCAGAAAAATTGGTCCACACTTCAAGGCTGGATTACTGTAACTCTCTATTATCTGGTAGCTCTAGTAAGTCTTTAAAAACTCTCCAGCTAATTCAGAATGCAGCAGCACGTGTACTAACAGGAACTAAGAAACGTGATCATAGTTCTCCTGTTTTAGCTTCTCTGCACTGGCTCCCTGTAAAATCCAGAATTGAATTTAAAATCCTACTGTTAACTTATAAAGCTCTAAATGGTCAAGCTCTGTCATATCTTAGAGAGCTCATAGTGCCATATTATCCCACCAGAACTCTGCGCTCTGAGAATGCAGGGTTACTCGTGGTCCCTAAAGTCTCCAAAAGTAGATCAGGAGCCAGAGCCTTCAGCTATCAGGCTCCTCTCCTGTGGAATCATCTTCCTGTTGCGGTCCGGGAGGCAGACACCATCTCCACATTTAACTGGATGGTGTGACGTGACGTGTGTGGTTGTGCTGCTGCCATGGTCCTGCCAGATGCCTCCTGCTGCTGCTGTAGAAGTCATACTTCTACTGTTATTATACACATATGATTATTGTCACACATGTATACTGTCAGATATTAATATATATTATTATTAATTATATTATTACTTTCATTAATGTTGTTGTAAGCTACTGCCATTACCGTCTATTCTGCATCTCTCTCTGTCTCTGTCTCTCTCTCTCTGTCTCATTGTGTCATACAGTTTATTGTTAGTTTATTATGTTGATCTGTTCTGTACGACATCTATTGCTCGTCTCCCCGTCCTGGAAGAGGGATCTCTCCTCAGTTGCTCTTCCTGAGGTTTCTACCGTTTTTTTTTTTCCCCGTTAAAGGGAGTTTTTCCTTATCCGCTGTGAGGGTCCAAAGGACAGAGGGATGTCGTATGCTGTAAAGCCCTGTGAGGCAAATTATGATTTGTGATATTGGGCTTTATAAATAAAATTGATTGATTGATTTATTTCAATCTCATTCACAGACCCCCCCACAATAGTGGCATGGAGCACCAGGGGTAGAGAAGGAGTTTTAAATGAGAGAATGTGGTCTAAATAGCCATGTGTCACCTCCAACTCACTGCTCACTGCCAGTTGCTTTTCTGGGAGGGTGCATGATGGCACACATGGACAAGGATGTTGAGCTCTGGCATGGGCACCCATAGTGGCATTATATTACCCATATTATGTTTCTTATTGAAATTGACATTACAAGCTAAGCATGTCATGGTGGACTTGCCCTTTATATACATGCCATTGCCACAAATTCACTTGGTACAGTACGCAAATCCTTCATCACCTGTGGCATGTTTTCTCAAAGTAGAAAATGAAATACTTCTATCAGTGATATAACACCAGTGACATGATGCCAAACAATGTTTTGTCAGTATGAAAGGTTCAGAGCAGGCTATCAGGGGCTCGCTGTTTGCCCAGCCCGGATATGAACTCTCTGTCCAGCTGAGCTCTTTGTTCAACTAAGCAGATAAACGATCCTTTGACAAAATCACCCCAGTCCTCTCTTTATCACTGCTCCCCATGCACACACACACACACACACACACACACACACACACACACACACACACACACCTGCCTCCCCCACCTCAATCACCATTATCTTTATGAGTAGACACCAACAGAGGTCACATTCAATTACCAGCACAGCGCTGTCTTTTTATCCTGCTCCTTTTTTTGTTTATACCTCATAATCTGACTCTCTAATAGTATGTGATTGATACATGGAGGTAAAATTGGCCTGCCTTTTGAAAATCTTTGACATTAGTAAAAGTGGTTGGTACTTTTAAGCTTTTGTGTCGAAGGCCTTAGTTAATCTTAAAGAAAATGTTATAATGTTTTAAGTTGTATTAGTTCCAGTTTTAGCCACTTGGGGACAGCAGAAAGCCTGCCCATACTATCATCATGTTATAAAGCTGTCAACATGTTTGCAAATACAAAGACGTGAATCCAGCAGACACAGCAACATTAGCACTAACAGGTAAGGTAGCGTACAGATGGCCTATTAGAGTTTTTGTTGTTTTCCTTTTAGGCTTAAACGTCTACATTTACAAATGTGAGTTCCTCTAAGTATTGACAAAACTAATTAAGTTTATAAAGAAACACAATTGGTGTAAAAATAAAGTATAGACAAAAGTAATCCCTCTCAATCTTCACTTATGACCCACTAGAAGCGTGCAACATTTAATTTTTCTGCAGAGGCTCTCCCTCTGCCTGGATTTTCTGATGCTCTTCTTATTTTGCTATGTTCAGGATGTTCGTGGGCACAGCGTGCAGATGAGAGACACAGCACCAAAAAAACTCAAATACAGGGGGACGAAACACCCAGCAGACAAAGCTGGGTTTGGTTTTCACTTTCACTTTTGCTGGTGATACTATTTACAAACAGTAATGTGCAATTCCTGCATAGTTTACCTTTAAATTTCCCAAGAGACCCTTCATTAAGGAAATTTGTATTTAAGATACATGATGGAATGATGGTTGTTGTGTGTCTTCAAAGGGAAACTCCACCAATTAACATATTGTGTTTCCAAGTGTTTGGGACTTCAGCTGAAGAGATCTCAATTGGCTGAAAAAATTACGACCCGAACCGAACTGACCCGTGTGAGTTGAATCCTGAACCTGTATCTAAGATCAACTAACCCTTAACCGATGTCACTTAGGTGCCAGGTTTTGACAAGGAAGAAGAATGCATGGAATAAAAAAGACAATAGCTGGTTCTGCAGAATCTGCTTAAAGTTGATACTTTTTTTTTAACTGTCCATTGTGAGCTCAACAATGTAACAACTATGCAATGCTAAATCTGTGGAGTAAACTCTCCATAGATGCTAAGTCATAGTTGTTTCCTCACATAGTAGTAAAAACAATATTAGAATTATAATGTTATAAACTGTTATAAACAAAGGTACTGAGACCATCCTCACAGGTTGTCTTTGGACTAGCTGTGGCAGTTGTGGCTCTGACAGCAACACCCTGAGGTACCAGGACCCCAATCAAGCTTGTTTAGTGGACTAACTTTGCACTTGAAAGGATGCCCGTTCAATTACGTTTTAACAGGTCTGACGCTACGGCTGTATCTAGGCTAACGGCTAACATGCTAACTATTATTTCTATATCACTAGTGACTTGAAACAAACTTAGGACGATAGGAGACAGGTTGAAATAAACTGAAATTTCCCTTTAATTAAAAGACCAAAGCATTGTGGCTTGTGGCCTTGATTGGGGTCCTGGTACCTCAGGGTGTTGCTGTCAGAGCCAGTGGTTCAGATCGCCAGTGTTATCTCTGTAGATAGCATATTGTAGCGGCCCTGGGGCAGTGGTGACTGTGAATGAGTGGAGTCAGCTGTCCAGTGTTGGAGCAGAGAGGCGAATGGCGTCCCCGCTTAGTAATGTAAATGAGTATGTGTGTGAAGTGTGTGTTACGCTAGAAGAGTCAGAGGACCGAGTCTTTTACGTGCTACCCCCTGGAGTGTTACCAGAGTTTTTGGAGTGCTTAAATAAACGGACCTTTTTCCCGAACGCAAGAACAGGATGTTGCGCAACACCCCGTACAGCTTTCACAGGCTGCCTTTGTCGGATGGCGAGATGCTGAAGTTGTGGCTAGTTGTGCTACAAATGGATGCTAACACTCCTCTCCAGACACTGCGCCTTGCAGACCATCGGGTCTGCAGCGCTCACTTCTTCCAAGATGACTACTGCCAGCCGAAGAAGAGAAGACATCCAATCCCGAAACACCTCTTCCTCAAGAAAACGGCTGTCCCACAAGTAGAGAGAGCTACAGACACAATGGAGCAAAGCTCGTGACATCACACAGCCTAGAGGTAAGTGAAAGGCTAAGTTAGTATGCTATTTACAGAGATAGCACTGGCGAACCGGAACCGGTCAGTGGCGAAAAAACACACACTTCACACACACATACTCACTTACAATACTGAGCAGGGACGCCCTCCGCCTCTCTGCTCCAACACTGACTGACAGCTGACTCCACTCATTCATAGTCACCACTGCCCCAGGACCGCTACAATATGCTATCTACAGAGATAGCACTGGCGATCTGAACCGGTCAGTGGTGAAAAAAAGCACTTTTATACGGGACGCATTTGCCCCCATTACCGTTTTAGCTTGTTTCGCGGCTCAATACTGAACCAATTTTAGAACGAGTGGTACCCATGAATCATACGCACACATACACATGGGGAAATAGAGCCCAGGCTGAAAAATACCAAAGTTGTCCTTTAAGCTGGAACAGACAGAAGAAAAATGTTGATTGAGCGCACGTGCAATAAGTGACAGATCTGTCAGCATTGTGTCTGCAGTTCTTAGTTGACTAATAGAGCATTTATCTGAAGTATGAAATATGTTTTTTATTTTACTCCAAAATTGTTTAGGTTTTTTGACATTTTCACTAGACATTCTTTGTAATAATTAGATTTTGCATTTCGAACTTGCATCTTGCTGATATTTCTTAGTTGTCTGTATGCTTTCCAGTCATCATGTTTCCTTGTCAAACAACATTTTGCCCATGCTTTTCCCTCTGTCTAAAAATGGATATAAGTTCTGAATTGATTCAAGGCAAATGTCTGTCTTTAACTTTCCATGGAGCGTGTTTGTCAGCATGGCGATGAATTCAGAAGAAATCCCATGCATTTTGAACATCATGTATTAATTTAAATCCTTCCCAGTTAATGGAAATTAAATCATAAATAAACATATTAAAGTCCATTTTCTTGTGTTGTCTAATTTTAACTAATTTTAGAGGGGATTTAGGTAGTTTTATTTTCCAAACGCAATCGAGTGCTGAATGGTCACTAAGAGAGTCTGACGGAACACCAGCATTTGTCATTCTATGTGGATGTGAAACAAATATCCAGTCAAGTAAAGATTGAGAGGATGGAGTGACTCTTGTAGATTCATTAATTAATTGTGTCAGGTTCAAATTTAAAAAAAACAAAAAAACATTTTTGTCTTTACAGGAGGACCTCTCTAACCAGTTCTTATTAAAGTCACCAAAAACAATCATTTCATTACAACAGTTGATGGAGTTAACAGTTGAACTCAAACAATCATGAACAATGATTCGACTGGTGCGGCTGGGGGTCTGTATAAATTTCCAATTGTGATATACTTATTCTCGTGTAGAATTACTTTGACAAAAATACACTCAAAATATTTTGGGTCTGCATGAGGAATTATTAGTTCAGAAGACAGGTTTGATGAAACATAATGTAGCCACACCACCACCTCTGCTGCATCTGTCAGCTCTATATAACACATGATTTGGTAGTTTGATTTCAGTGTCAGCAATATTGCTATTCAACCATGTTTCTGAGAGTGTAATAATACTTGGCTTGTAAAAGGCAACCCATGCTCTAAGTAAGTCAATTTTTGGTACAAGGCTCCTAATGTTCATATGTATCATTTTTAATCCTTTTGATTTATCCAGTTTCCAAACAAGTCATAACTGGCACTGTCACTGCTCAAGCATATGTTGATGTTATTGTTGATCCACAGATATATGAAAAGGTTGTACACATAACACACAAAAACAGATACACAAGACAACATGAACCACATCACAAACACAAGTACATTAAATTGCAGCCCAACACTTGACCAGAAACCAACAGGCCAGGGCATCTAAAAAAATCACACAAATTAGATCTCTAAAGGAGATCACTGTATATAAAACAAAAACAAACAAAAAAACCCTCAGTCTGTAAAAAAGAAAGGAAAATATATCTATATATCTATACAAACTCAGATAATACCCACAGATGAAAGCTCATGGGAGAAAATGAAGGAGCATTTCCAGAAATGAGAGTGTACGAAAAGGGGGAAAAAGAGAGAGAATAAATAGAGTATAGGAGGCATACCCTATATACATATAGTCATGTATTTCTAATGATATCTCATACTTTCAGTGTACGTAATTCATTAAAGTATGCAGCATGAACATCAGAATGAAGGAGGAAAAAGGAGAGTCAGTAGGTGTATTAGGGTAAAAAGAAAAAAAAAGAGAAGAGAAGTGGCGTCTTTACGACAGTCCATTTTCACAACTATTATGACCTCATTTACGTCCGAAAAAAGTAAACAAGCCAAAAAGTGAGTATAACTTAGAGTAGACTAACCGCTGTACAGAAGCAAGAAAAATGTCATACACCTATTCCCAGGACAACTCAATTGTCTTTTTGTACTGTCAGACGATCAACAGTACATGCAGAGAAACGACTGGATAAAGAAAGGTACTTATAAGGGGAAAGGAAATCGAGAACAGCACCTCTGTACATCCATGTTATGCCGGCAAATTCATGAAGGATGGAGAGGATGGAGAGCTCATGGGAGACATGAGGGTAGCCTCAGCCTCTTTGTGACAGTGAAAAAGCTTCGTTTCGCCGTCAACAATCACATTAAGTGTGCACGGATAACAAAGGGAAAATGTTAAGTCAAGTTCACAGAGTTTTTTCTTAACTGTATCAAAGCAGCGGCACACAAGTGTTGCTTTTGACCTCTTCTTTCCATTATCCATGCACCATGAAAGTGGGTGAAGTTATTTCAGAATCCTCCATCCTGCTCCACCAGCAGCAGCCACAGCTGAAAAGTCTTTATGACGAATGAAGAGTTAACACTTTGAACTGAGTGAAAAAAACTGACTGTACCGTTGTCAGTGTGACTTAACACCTCTTTACTGAGCGACCCTGCATATTAAATGTTTTCTTACCTTCAGTGAACTTTGCTCAGCTTTTCACATCTCATGAGCCCATTATTCAAGTTTAGTCACTAACAGCTCAGAGGGCGTTAGAAATTGTTGGCATTGTACATTTATGCAAATTAGGGATGCACGACATAGGATTTTTTGCAAATATCAGATATGCCGATGGATAACGACTTCTTTGGCCAATAACTGATACCAATCCACTTTTTCCCCACCTATCATGATGGCCCACCAACAGATGAGGACTTTAAGAAAATGCTTTTCAGTCATTCATTGTGCAAAATAAGAAAAAGCATGTTGGCCGATTGACTGATGACATACCGATTTTATCATGCATCCCTTCTGCAAACCACATTACATTTGCATGTTTCATACGTATCATATCCACGTTTCTAAAGAGACAAAATATACTAGCTGACTTTATTGGTAAGGCATTGGGAGGTGTAAGGGATGGTAGATGGTGTGACACCTAGGCAAGATACCTGCCAAGCAGCCGACCGCTGTTCGAGACCAACAAACAACAAAACTGGTAGTGATTTAGCTGTGTTCCCAGTGGATTTTTAGGCACCAAATGTGGGTGTTTTCAGTGGCCTGTTGCTGTTTTTCCAGCAGGGATAATGGCACAAAATTTGCCGATTACCAAATGTTTTTTGTGCCTTAACTAAACAATTAGGTTGCAATTTACTGTCTGATTTAAGGCAACAGGGGAACTTACCTTTTTGTGGTCTTTACAAGTGATTAGTCTACTGGTGACAGTCGAAGACAGCTGTGATCACCAGATCATCAACATCTTCACCCTCTGGGGTCCACACAAGTTTTAAGGGTGAACGAAGAATAAATTCTGACAAAAGAACCTAAGGTTGGAGGCTTTCCGTAACATGAGAAACTGTCCTCTGAACAGCACCCACGGAATATTTCATGGCTATCTGGCCATCTGAGATAGGCTGTCTAAGATCAAAGTGTTGGACAACAAGTATCACTATCCTCCAGTGCTGTTGGTAGCATGGGAAACACTGTTGCAGAAAGTGCTAAAATTTATCACATCTACTTCTTCATCTTTTGACATGAAAATGATCATGCAATCTTTGCATAAACTTTCAACATCCTAACTGTCTATTTGCCTTATCCAGTATGTTCTGTGTAATCCAACATGGTTTGTGCACACCGTGCACACACATGTGCTATGTGATGTTTAATGTTGTGAGTCAGACAAAGAGTGGAATCTTTGCTGTGGTCCCCTGCAGTAAGAGCTTCACATTTATGTGCAAATGCATTGTATTTGCCGATGTGAATTCCCCCAGTGATTTTATTCATTGAAAACCGAATCCTCTGAGGTTTGTGATGGCTGTCGTCAGTGCCAACCATCTGAGTTATTCATAGGCCCTTTAGAAAGCTTGGCGCTATCAAAAAACAGTTTGTTCATAACTCACAGCAACATCAATTGCCTGGCCACCTTCATCCTCTCCTCTCTGTGTCTTTCTCCCATCTTTGCTCTTCTCACCATGCTGGCTGAAGCTTAAGGGGCTGTCGATAAGCAACCTCGTAGAGCAATTAATGCGAATAGTTTAACCTTTCATTTCAGCTTCCTAGAGAAATCATTATGACTTCATAACCCAGGTCATCAATAAAGACCTGGCTCGCAAGCCATTTCAGAAAGGTTAATAAGTATAACCCTCTTTTCCTGATGCTCCCTGGTTGAAATCCTGAGCCCATCTGATCCCCATCCTGCACCTCAATGAATGCCTTCCTCCATCTACATCTATTTGTGTTTTCATTAAACACGTGTCTTTCATGAGTCTACCGTCGCTCGTACAAATCGATCAATTTAGTCTGACACTACATAGGGAGCATCTGACTGGATCAGATACATTCCTTTTAATGAGGCTACATGGGACCAAATAGGGCGACTGACATTAAGTGATGTCCTCTAGCTTGTGTTTTGCATTGACTGCACTTCTTCACCTGTGCTCTCTTCTGCTGACTGACATCGGAGGACAACTATAGAACTTTCTGACAAAAAAATTCCAGGATATAAGGAAGCCCAGGAACTAAACCCCCTCTTTAAATCCATATTGGACAATTCTCTGTCTCACGATTTATGCACAGTGTTAAGGTTTATTTGATGATGTCTTTGTCATGACAAGTTGACATTAAATTTGTTTGGGATGTCCTGGGATGTCCTTATAATGACAAGTTGACATTAACATAAAGACATCTTCTGGTAATGTCATCCTGGTTAATGTCAAGTTGTCATTTTAAGGACATCCCAAACAAATTTAATGTCAACTTGTTACAACAAAGACAACTTCTGGTAATGTCACTTTGATTAATGTCAAGTCATAATCAAGACAACCCAAACTTGTCATTACAAAAACCGAATGACACTTAATGACAGCAGTCATAAACGTTTATGACATGCACGTAATGTTCATGACAAGTTCATGACCGTGTCATGTCATAGTTATGGCAGTGTCATGTCACTCTCCTGTAGATAGCTTCAAGTAAAGTGTTATCTATAACACATTCTGATTCCAAGTCATCACATATTGCCGCTTTCCACAAAAGCACATGGTTAGGTTTAGGCAACAAATGGTTCGGCTTTACATTCATACGGGAAGTGAACACTGGGCTCCATAGTGAAATTCTTAGGTTTGTTCGACCCATCCACGACCCCTCCAACCAGCCTATCATAACACCACAACATTTTTGGCTTTTGACGCTGGTGTCTAAAATCACTGACAAAGTGACAGTATTTGACAACCTCTGTATGAAAATGGGCTGGATATTGAGAAGACATGCCATCTTTGTTTCAATATAGAACAGCCTCGATAGTAGCTTGTATGTTACTTTAAGCATTACACATTATAATTATCACTCCTTATTGGTTTTGGGGTACCACTTGACAACAGGTTGACCATGGTGTTAATCCTGCCTATGGCGCTTAAAATGTCTGAAAGTTCACTCAGTTCCGAACACTGGTCTCCAGGGAAAAGTCCTGTGTTTTGTGACCCATCTACCATCCCAACCTGCCTCCTTACCAGACCACTCAGGACCACTTTATACTTTACTCCCGTCAACACATTGGTCATATGATTGCAGCCTTCCAAAATACATAGGCTATGGTGAAATTACTGCTGCATGATTGAGTGGGATATGTACAAATCTGGTTGCATTACTTTTGGTAGGAAAACATATATTAAGAGTTTTTGAGAAGAGCCTGAAGCGAGAAACTGCTGTTTCATGTCAGATGCTAGGCGAATCAATTCAAAGTCAGTGGAGTGGGCGGGTTCAGTGAAAGTGCATGAGGTAGTGTGTCTTATATGTAGGGAGGCTTAAAATAGGGGGTGTGTAGGGTGCGGTGGTGGATGGGTGTGTTGTGTGTAAAGATGGGGCAAAGGGTTTTTGTTTTATTGTCACTACATACACAACTAACTGCGTGCAGGTGCCTCACCACTTACCAAAATCCATTTCATGAAGGGCAGCCTTCATTTCTTGAAGGTATGAATCCAATCTACTTTGATGTAAAACTTGAGCAGTGTTTAGATCTGCTGAATGGTGGGAGGTCTATTCTGTACTATTCTCTGCTGGTTCTTCTGACTGCAGCTAATCAGATGATGTGTGGTGGATGTTCATATGGAGCAGCGTGGGGGTGGCCCCCAAACTGACAGCACAGAGGGGAAAGTATAATCTCTCTGGCTCCCCCTCCCTCTGCCCCCAACCCTCCCCGCCTCGCTGTCTGCCTCCTCCGCCACCGCAGTACCAAGCCAGCGGGGTGGAAAATTGCGTCTTGTCATTTAATTTCCAAAAAAAAAAAAAAAATCTTTGTTTTCACAGTATTAATCTTTCTGCTTTGCTCCACTTAAGTTGAAAGCTCAGCAAAATGAAGCAGGCTGTATCTGTATCTGCAATCTGTGGGGACGAGTTTGAAAAGGCACAGAAAGATGAAAAATGATCAGCTGCCTTTTTTCGCCTACATGTTGCTGTTCGCTTCTCTGAGGAAGCCATAAATTACCTTTACCCAGGGCCTTGAGGTACTTCACTTAAATGCATCATTATTGAGAAAATAACAACCTAATTTGATTCCAACAGGTGGACACTGTGGCACTGTGTTCCCATCAACTGTTTGATTAGCAAAACACAAGCTTTGTTAAGCAAACTGCAAAAGAATCATGTCTTGATTAAACTGCTAATAAAGCAAATAAAGGTGCAAACATTAAAGATGTGCCTTTAAAGTTCTGAGTTTACATGAGATTACATTGTGATGACTATGTGCTGTGTTGTCATCTACACAAAAAATATGTCGAACATAAGCAAGTCTAATTTCCCCAAACATTATGTTAGGAAGGCCCATTACACTTTAATTTGCAGTCCTTCTATTTGAGGTACACATGCACACACCTTTTCATTGTCAGAATTTGAGGTAATGTCAACTTTTACAACTTTTCGAAACAGACAACCCAACAATTGCGCCCTGTCTGAGAGGTGATAAATGTGTGGATGTGGATACCTCGTGAGTTTGTGTGTTTGTTATGGCAAAGTGTGGACCTGGTGATACCTAAGCTGTACTTTGGCAGGTGTTTATATGTCTGTCTGTGGACAGATTTTGTCAAGATGTAGTCACGAAACTTGACAGGCATGTAGTTGAGACCATAATGAAGGCAAAGACAGAGGATGGGTGTGGTCCAAGCAACTTCCCCCTGGAGTCGTATGTTTGGATCTGTGTGAACTTTGAGTCATTTTAAGGTACGTCCTCTCCATATTTCTTTTCCTAAACCTAACCACAGTAACTTGTATTGCCTAAAGCTAACCTCTGTAACTTTACATCAATAGAGCTTAATGTTTTAGACGTAATGTAATTTGTGGGGCGCAAATCTGTAGAATATCTTATGGACTGTTGTGCATGCATTTTCTGTGGGATATACAAACCGTTCTAAGCGAATACATTGGGGTGACCACTACCTCACCTGGTAGAGTGTATGCCCCTTATAGGCTATATATCGAGGTATTTTTGTGTCTTTTTGTTGCAATCATATAAAACTGTTTTGAGAGCATATTTCTTGAACTGCAATCAAAAATCAAGTTTGTAAGTAAAAACGTACAATCATTTTGCTTGTAAATCAGTACTCTTTGCTTGCAAGTTAAAAACTTTTGCTTGCAAGTTTAACTGCACTTAATGGGCGGGACCTATGCTGATGGATGAGAGAAAAGTTTCTATTGGTGGGTTTGATGTGGCTACATACAGAGCGGGCTACACCCACGATTCCCTCTCTCCCACTGGAAACGCTCTACAGTCAGCATTACTGCTACACCCTGGGGCATCGACGGTACTGACCGTTAGGCCATTGAATAGTTCTGCCCAGTTCAAACAAAACATTCTTGCTATAATTAGGCCTAGTCCACACGGACCCGTGTACTTCTGAAACTATGTATTATTCTATATGATTTGGCTGTTTGGCCACACGCAGCCGCACTTTTGGGCCCCTGAAACCGCGTCTGAAACCGGAGTCCAGGGTGAAGTTTTTGGAAGACTCCTGTGCCAGCAGTTGCGTATAGATAGGATAACCGCAATATTTTATTATCTGTTTCCACTGTTTGACGTCTGAGCAACAGTAAATAGCTCTTTTCTAAAAGTTTACTAACTACTAAAATCCCACATCCTGTGTTAAATACAATGTATCTTAACTATATTTACAGTGAAGCTTGATTCTGCACTGCACTTAGCCTGTATGTGAATGTTTACCATTGCCATGGCAACAATTGACAACTGACGTTAGTGTTAGTTAGCTTAGCTCAATCGTCCGACAAACAATAACCTATAAAATTATAATTCAACTTATTTAAACAAAATAAACAATAGCTACCAACAGTTACAGTCCTTACAACCTTAGCTAATTATATATATATATATATATATATATATATATACAGTACAGGCCAAAAGTTTGGACACACCTTGTCATTCAATGCGTTTTCTTTATTTTCATGACTATTTACATTGTAGATTCTCACTGAAGGCATCAAAACTATGAATGAACACATGTGGAGTTATGTACTTAACAAAAAAAGGTGAAATAACTGAAAACATGTTTTAGATTCTAGTTTCTTCAAAATAGCCACCCTTTGCTCTGATTACTGCTTTGCACACTCTTGGCATTCTCTCCATGAGCTTCAAGAGGTAGTCACCTGAAATGGTTTTCCAACAGTCTTGAAGGAGTTCCCAGAGTTGTTTAGCACTTGTTGGCCCCTTTGCCTTCACTCTGCGGTCCAGCTCACCCCAAACCATCTCGATTGGGTTCAGGTCCGGTGACTGTGGAGGCCAGGTCATCTACCGCAGCACTCCATCACTCTCCTTCTTGGTCAAATAGCCCTTACACAGCCTGGAGGTGTGTTTGGGGTCATTGTCCTGTTGAAAAATAAATGATCGTCCAACTAAACGCAAACCGGATGGGATGGCATGTCACTGCAGGATGCTGTGGTAGCCATGCTGGTTCAGTGTGCCTTCAATTTTGAATAAATCCCCAACAGTGTCACCAGCAAAACACCCCCACACCATCACACCTCCTCCTCCATGCTTCACAGTGGGAACCAGGCATGTGGAATCCATCCGTTCACCTTTTCTGCGTCTCACAAAGACACGGCGGTTGGAACCAAAGATCTCAAATTTGGACTCATCAGACCAAAGCACAGATTTCCACTGGTCTAATGTCCATTCCTTGTGTTTCTTGGCCCAAACAAATCTCTTCTGCTTGTTGCCTCTCCTTAGCAGTGGTTTCCTAGCAGCTATTTGACCATGAAGGCCTGATTCGCGCAGTCTCCTCTTAACAGTTGTTCTAGAGATGGGTCTGCTGCTAGAACTCTGTGTGGCATTCATCTGGTCTCTGATCTGAGCTGCTGTTAACTTGCGATTTCTGAGGCTGGTGACTCGGATGAATTTATCCTCAGAAGCAGAGGTGACTCTTGGTCTTCCTTTCCTGGGTCGGTCCTCATGTGTGCCAGTTTCGTTGTAGCGCTTGATGGTTTTTGCGACTCCACTTGGGGACACATTTAAAGTTTTCCGGACTGACTGACCTTCATTTCTTAAGTAATGATGGCCACTTGTTTTTCTTTAGTTAGCTGATTGGTTCTTGCCATAATATGAATTTTAACAGTTGTCCAATAGGGCTGTCGGCTGTGTATTAACCTGACTTCTGTACAACACAACTGATGGTCCCAACCCCATTGATAAAGCAAGAAATTCCACTAATTAACCCTGATAAGGCACACCTGTGAAGTGGAAACCATTTCAGGTGACTACCTCTTGAAGCTCATGGAGAGAATGCCAAGAGTGTGCAAAGCAGTAATCAGAGCAAAGGGTGGCTATTTTGAAGAAACTAGAATCTAAAACATGTTTTCAGTTATTTCACCTTTTTTTGTTAAGTACATAACTCCACATGTGTTCATTCATAGTTTTGATGCCTTCAGTGAGAATCTACAATGTAAACAGTCATGAAAATAAAGAAAACGCATTGAATGACAAGGTGTGTCCAAACTTTTGGCCTGTACTGTGTATATATATATATATGTATACATATATATATATATATATATATATATATGTATTATTGAATGTGCTGTCACAGGTTAGATTGTCAAAATTAAAGTATTTTGACAAATGCCTTAAATGCCTGAGGAACTATGTTAGCATTAGTGACGGTTGCATCCACTCGTATGCAGTTACCTTGCGTTACAGTTCCCTCAAACAATATAACGAAGCACAATACAAACTATATAAACAAATTATCTATTAAGGGTAAACTACTAAAATCTGATGGTGCACCTGAAAAAATAAATGAAAACAAACTGTGATTTTGCTGGTCTTCAGTAGCTTTACTGCCAACTGAAGAACGCAGCGCAAACCAACCGTTTATATACCCAGATTTGCTCTTGTGCCTTTACTCAAATAAGCTATGCTTTAAATTGAATGGGGGTATCTGTATGGTATGTGTAAAGATACAAAATCGATATCATATGCATAAAATAATGTCACAATTGAGTGGGCAGATACACATAAACAGGGGCGGACTGGGACTAAAAAACAGCCCTGGACTTTGACTCGGCCCAGCCCACAACAACCGGTGCGCATACGTTATGCGTTTCCTTCTTCTTCAATTTGATTGGCGGCCGGCCGGCTCATAGATATCTATGGGCCGGCTGGCATCCAATTTAAAGGCTGCCACCTAGCGGGCTGGACGTGGAACAGTAGATTATCAGGGAGAAAAAGGAAAAAAAAAACCAAAACAAAAAAAACCGGTGATGACTGCATGGAGGTCCATCCAGTTGCTCGACCTAACGACCAACGAAGGAGGCTGCTCCTGTTGCTAGCTACCTCAAGTACACTACCACGAAAGTAGCAACAGAACTGCCAATGGAGGTTCTGGATCTGGCCGGGTCGCTGTTTTCGTGGTGGTGTAGTTGGTCGTTCAGGCGCCTCTGCTGTTGAATTAGGTTGTGCTATTTTTGTGGATCGGGTTGTTTTTATTTTCCGCGCTTCCCTATTTCGGTACTGACTCTGACTTCTGATTGGTTAAAATGGCCTTTCCGTTAGAAGTTACATTGCCACCTACTGCTTTGGCATGTGTATTACATCACTTGGTAGCGGGTTTTGCGGTTTCGTGTGGATATCATATTTTTTTTATCACACCACTAGTGTGGACAATTTTTTTTTTGGAAACTGGAGCCCAAAAAACTTCTGTTTCAGAATTGTTTTTCGCCACAGCTCCTGCACTGAATTCCCCATTAACTACAGAACTCCCATGTTGCTTTGCAAATGTACTAGGCTGATGAGTAGAATTTAAGAAACAGGCTAAATGACATGATGTTGCACACTCATGTACATTAGGTGGCGGTATGCACCTTTAAATTGTTTGCAATCTGCCAACTGAGAGAAGAAGAAAAAAAAATGCTTTGCAAGCTGTCATTCCGATTGAGACTGGCCAATAGAGACGTGTCTTACAGCTTTCAGTTTAGGTCCTGCCCACCAGGTTCAACTTTTTACTCGCAAAACTTTGCAAATGAAAAAAATGACTCAAAAACAAAACTTTAGGATTTGCAAACAAAACTTTTGGATTTGCATTTTTTAATCAATCATTTTTTATTTGCAATAAAACATTTTTTGATTGCAATATTGATACTTTTGCTCTCAAAGCTTTTTTGATTGCAAAACCTACTCTGTTTGATTGAATAATAAAGAAACAAATGTAGCTCCGTAGCTATAAAGCTATAAAGGTCCTTTGCAGTGGCAGAGGTTCAACTCGCAATTGTGCCCTTTGCTGCATGTCATTCCCCCTCTCTCCCCACTTTTCCTGTCTGTCCAGCTGTCCTATCCTACCTCAAAATAAGGCAAAAAATTTTAAAAAAACCCAACACTCGGGTGGTCTGGTCTGCACTGGACACTGAACTACTAGTCATGCTTATTGGAGGGTCCCATGCCATTTCATGAACTGCCTGCAGAAATAGAGGTCACAGCGCTCCTTTTTGTCCCTCTGTCTTAGCCTCCACCCAACAGAGCCTCAATTTTGCTTCATGTGTGGGTTTTGTTAGGTCTATTACCCTTTTCCAACGAATGTGCTGGCTTGGCTTGGTTTGGTTTGATTCCGTACATCAGCCCAGCATTGATGTACTTTATTCCACTACTTAAGTGAAAAACGTATTCTTATTCATTTGCTCTAGATTCTTCACAATAAAAGTCTCCTGTATTTTTGTTAGGTAAAGTTCTTATTGTGAAGCAGCAACATAAGGGAATGTTGGGCTTTCATCAGCAGTAACTTAACACGGCTCCTCTACAATTGAAAGTAAATGTGAAACAGTGAAAAAAAGAAAAAAAAAAGCAGATATCCAAAGTTAAAAAAGGATGCAGGAGAGAAACTAAACTCCAAACCACAAAGATACATTTAGAAGCTACGTAAGTACTGAGAGCTGAACACACAGAGATTTTTTATAAATGTCTTTCTCTGTGATCTCCTGCGAGACACACATGCTTATGTCAGTGGCAGATGGGGGGGTCATTGGGATAGGCTGCGGTCAGCAAGATGTCACTGCCGCATGCTTGAAGGCGGTCGGGTGCATTTTTTGCCCTGCTCCAGAGAAGGCCCATCTCAGGCACGGCTTAGCATTTTAAAACTGACAAAGGAAATAGAAAATTGGCGCGACATGGTCTGACTCAGCATGGCCAAGGTGATAATAGAAACGAGCTCTATCAAGGCCAGTATTTTGCAGCACTGGCCTACCTCTTCCTCCCAGTTTAACTATCTGGTTTAATTATCTGCTGTATGAAGGGTGACATGGCTGGGGATAGTATTGGCAACGTAAATACACCAGTCTATGTGACTCAAGTATAGAGCTAGAACAGTCTCAAAATCAATAAATGCACACAGAAATTAATAAATGCACAAAAAAGGATTCACAAATGCATTTGGGGATTTATACATATATATGACTCAAAACACAAACACATTTTCAATGCAGACAAAAATATGTTTCATTCCATATATAAGTAAAAGAAAATCCACATATAAAAAATAAGACTTAAAAACATATTTATGATGCACACAAATATTTCTTGTTTTAAATATGTGCAATTGAAATTCACAAATGTACGCATGTAAGAGTATTTGCAGTTTTCATTAAGTACATATTTGGAGGTTGCTACATTGATATATGAACTGTCGAACCTGCATTTACAAAGTGCTTTTAATTTGTAAACTTCCCTGCATTTGTGTGTGCAAGTTTTGAGACTCCCCTGATGTGACTCGATTCACAAATGCATTTTTTCTAAGAGGAGATTGTCTGCAGCAAATCAGATGTCTCACTCCTTTACAGCCAATCACATGAGTGCCGCCCCACGTGGGGTGTTATAGGATGTCATTAAAGTGCACGCAGGTGGGAGTAAGGTGAAGCAGCTACCGGAGGCTCATTGCGGCATAAGTTCCCGGTCCACTTCTGCGTGCCCTTTGCTGGCCCCCTCTCTCTTTTTCTTCTATTTCATCTCTCCAGACGGCCCCCGGTGGCGGAGATTGTGGAACTAAAACTGGAACTCCGATCTATAGAGTGGCTCGTCGAGGACCACCTCCAGTGGCAGTCAGCGCTGTGCTCCCGGTTAGCCTGTCTGGAGCCTCCAGATAACCAGAGACCCTTGGCCTTGGATGCTGTGGTGGCCACTCCAGATGTCCCTGGCCTGACTTCTTCTCCCTCATGGGTGTCCGTTGTAAAGGGCACTAAAAGGCTTTTTCTTCCCCTCTATGACCCGTTTGGCACCGGCGGTGACGACATCCCACTCTCAAACTTTTTCTCTCCTTTGGCGGAGCTTCTCCCCGGAGCTGGTCATCTCTCCTTCTCCTCCTGCATGCAGCGCAGGCCGTGTCAGAAAGCGTTCCTCACCTGCCAGTTTCACTTCGCCCTCGGCGTTGGCTTCGTCCATTTGTCACTCCTGCAGCATAACAACCAGTCCCACTCGGTGTCCGCTCCAGCGACCTCCTCTCCCTCTCATCTGACCAGGTGAAAAGTCACTCAGCTCACCTGCTCCCAGCCAGCTCATTAACAACTGGACATGAACTCCATCCAAAACTCGGAGTTTACAAAGACAGCCATGAGACTGACCATCCTGAGATTTTACTGGTAGGAGATTCAATCATCCGTTTTGCCAAACTTCCTGGTGCCATCACTTACTGTCTTTCAGGGGGTAAGACTGCTGATTTTATTGAGTTGATTCCTGCCCTCCTTGACATCCGTCCCTCTGTCCACACGGTGATAGTGCCCTCAGGCACAAATGACGTCTTTTCTAGGCAATCTACTAAGTTACACCACGAATTTGAGTCTCTAGCCTCCACTGTGGAAAGCCTGGGGAGGAGGTGTGTCTTGTCTGGTCCCACTCCTACCATAACCAGGAGCTCTGAGCGTTTTAGTCACATTTTTAGCTTACATAATTGGATGAAAATTTTTACTACAGCCACTGGGCTGGGTTTTATCAGTCATTTTGACTCCTTTTGGACCAGACAGGACCTTCTTAAATATGATGGGTTGCATCTTAACAGGAATGATAAAGGAAAACTGGTTTGCAATGTTATTAATTTTATTGCTTTTAGCCTTGACTTATATTTTTAACAGCAAGACCCTGCCCAGTTCCCTCACTCTGTATGTCACAGCCCTGTCACTGACAACGCGGGTCCTGCTGTTGCTAGTCACGTTTCCTTCACTTGTTTATCCATTCCTGTTGGGATCACTGAAAGGTAGTGTGTAATTCCAAAAGCTTCTCACACTCCACACAGAAATAACCTCCTTACAGTTAAAACCACAAAATCACCTCTTCAAGCCCTACTGTTGAATCAGCAAAATTATGTTTATTTAATGTAAGATCAATTATTTTATCTGCCAGGATTTTATCATGACCGATAATATTGACTTTTTTAATCATCACAGAATCCTGGTTAAAACCTGATGAGTGTGAACCCCTCACTGCATCACCCCCTTGAAAGGAATTGGAGATTAACCAAACTGGAAGAATCTCGTTTAGTCTGGACAGACAGTCTCAAAACGTATAAGAGGGGCCTCCGCAATGCCAGAGCGAACTATTACTCAGCATTAATAGAAGAAAATAAGAACAACCCCAGGTTTTTTTTCAGCACTGTAGCCAGGCTGACTGAGAGTCACAGCTCAATTGAGCCTTGTATTCCTTTAGCCCTTAGCAGTAATGATTTTATGAGCTTTTTTAATGACAAAATTCTAAATATTAGAGGCAAAATTCATGACCTCCTGTCCCCAGATAGTACCTATCTGCCCTCAAACACAGCTGTAAGACCTAATATATATTTAGATTGCTTCTCCCTGATTTCTCTTCAACAATTGACCGCAGTGATTTCTTCATCTAAATCATCAACATGTCTCTTAGACCCCATCCCAACTAGGCTACTTAACTTAGTCTTACCTTTAGTTAACACTCACTTATTAGACATGATCAATATATCTTTATTAAAAGGCTATGTACCACAGTCCTTTAAGGTAACTGTATTTATGTAAACCTTTTCTAGAAAAGCCCACCCTGGATCCAGAGGTGTGAGCCAACTATAGACCAATATCTAATCTTCCCTTTCTTTCAAAGATCCTTGAGAAAGTAGTCGCAGACCATCTGTGTGATTTTCTCCATGATAGTAATTTATTTGAGGAATTTCAGTCAGGATTTAGAGTGCATCATAGCACTGAGACAGCACTAGTTAAAATTACAAATGACCTTCTGATTGCTTCAGACAAAGGACTCGTCTCTGTATTTGTTTAATTAGATCTTAGTGCGGCGTTTGACTCAATTGACCATCAAATTCTGCTACAGAGACTGAAACATTTAATTGGCCTAAAAGGTTCTGCACTAAGCTGGTTTAAATCTTATTTATCTGATCGTTTTCAGTTTGTTCATGTTCATGATGAATCATCTCTAAATACTAAAGTTTGTGTCCTAGTTCCGCAAGGTTCTGTGCTCGGACCAATCCTATTCACTCTATACATGCTTCCCTTACGTAACATCATAAGAAATCACTCTGTAAATTTCCATTGCTATGTGGATGATACACAATTGTATTTACTGATGAAGCCAGAAGAAACTAATCAATTAACTCAACTTCATAACTGCCTTAAAGACATAAAAACCTGGATGAGCTCCAATTTCCTGATATTAAATTCAGACAAAACTGAAATTACTGTTTTTGGCCCCAAACAACTCGGCGACTCTTTATCTGATGACATAGTTTCTCTGGATGGCATTGCTCTGGCCTCTAGCACTACTGTAAGAAACCTCGGAGTAATGTAATATCTGATCAAGATTTGTCTTTTAACTCCCATTTAAAACAAACTTCACGGACTGCATTTTTCATCTGCGTAATATTGGGAAAATTAGGCCTATCCTGACCCGAAAAGATGCAGAAAAATTGGTCCACGCTTTTGTTACCTCTAGGCTGGATTACTGTAATTCCCTTTTATCAGGTAGCTCTAATAAGTCTTTAAAAACTCTCCAGCTAATTCAGAATCCAACGGCACACGAGCTGACAGGAACTAAGAAACAAGATCATATTTCTCCTGTTTTAGCTTCTCTGCACTGGCTCCCTGTAAAATCCAGAATTGAATTTAAAATCCTTCTCCCACTGTCTCACAGGTTAACTTATATTGCAGCGGTGCCTGGATAGTGTGACGTGTGTGGTTGTGCTGCTGCCGTGGTCCTGCCTGATGCCTCCTGCTGCTGTTATCATTAGTCATACTTCTACTGTTATTATACACATATAATTATTGTCACATATGTATACTATCAAATATTAATACTTTCAACATATTGTACCACAATAGCCTTAATTAGAATTATAATATTATTACTTTCATTAATGTTCTTGTAAGCTACTGTCATTACCGTCTGTCCTGCATCTCTCTCTCTCTCTCTCTCTCTCTCTCTTTCTGTCTCATTGTGTCATATGGATTACTGTTAATTTATTATGCTGATCTGTTCCGTACGACATCTATTGCACGTCTGTCCGTCCTGGAAAAGGGATCCCTCCTCAGTTGCTTTTCCTGAGGTTTCTACCGTTTTTTTCCCCTGTTAAAGGGTTTTTTTTGGGGAGTTTTTCCTTAACCGCTGTGAGGGTCCAAAGGACAGAGGGATGTTGTATGCTGTAAAGCCCCGTGAGGCAAATTGTGGTTTGTGATATTGGGCTTTATAAATAAAATTGATTGATTGATTGATTCATTCATTGATTCATTGATTGATAAGTTGGTTTTAATTCATTATTTGATTCTATAAACACAGTCTGACCATCTCGAGCTTTTATTTTGGTACTTCCGGTGACCGGCAGTGTGAATTTGCATATTAGCTAAATATTTAGTTTCACTCAGAACATTTAGATTTAACATTTAACATTTAGATTTAGCATTTAAATTTAGATTTAATATTTAGATTTAGCATTCAGTTTTAACATTTAGATTTAGCATTCAGATTTAATATTTAGATTTAATATTTAGACTTATATTTAGCATTTAGATTTAACATTTACATTTAGATTTAGATTTAATATTTAGATTTAACATTTAACATTTAGGTGCCACATTTAATATTTAGATTTAACTATTTAATATATTTCTAAGTTAACAAATATTGCTGTAAATGTGGTAAAAGGTGACATTAAAAAACACTTTTTTAAACATTGTTTGAAATTAAATGTGGCAAAATGTTGATGTTATTTTCAGCGTGAGCCACTTTACAGACGGCACCCCATAGGTCAAGCCATATAGCACAACAAAAAATTCACTATAATTTCAAAAAACAAAATCACTAACCTCACAAATAAATATTTGAAGCTGCTCTTGGAAGAAAATTACTTGCCTCATTTTCCCCAAAAATATATCCTCAAAAAATATTTGGTTTGAACATTAAAGGGGAACTAATGTTTTTTTCAACTTGGGCCCGATCTACTTTTGTCTAGTCTCGCTCACCAGACCTTTCTCAAGAAAAGAAAGGTCTGGCTGGGCCGACTCTCACTTTAAGATTGGAGAAAAAAAAACGCCCTGGCTGCTTGTATTTCTTTCAACCAATCACAATCGTTCTTGGCGGTACCACAGCAACGGTGCGCTTGCAGAAATATTGCCGGGGGGAAACAGGTTTTGGTGTAACACGCCCACAAAAATATCACCTACAGGACGCGAACCATGGCAGAAAAATGGCTACATCCCTGCAAGATCAAACACTGCAAAAGTTAGTAAAGGACGTGTTGAAAACTGCAACCGGAGGTGGTAGGGCGGGACTTCAGCGGGTGGCTCATTACGCCCAATGAAAGGCTGATCTTTGCAGCGAACTTCCACCCACTCAGACTAACTTTTGTTTAAATGAGTGAAAGGATGTTCAATATTTGACATTTCTCCAGTACAAAGGTAGGGCTGACCTGCCTGCAGCCTGTGAGCTTCCACTATATTAAATAATAGGGCACTCCTTCTGCGTCAAACAACATCAAAATACGTCCACTTAAAGTGCATTTTTTTTCACACAGATAGGCTTGAATTGTTAGTATAATTATCTGACAACATAACGGAAAGGAGAAATGAATGTCTGTGATTACCTTTAGCTGGATTCGGACATGTTCCTCTGCCTGTTGCAATTTTAGTGTATGTGCTACCAAAGTAACACTGCTCCCTCTCTCTCCTCATCCGCTCTTCAATTTCAATGAGCTCTGTGTCCGTGTGTATTCTGTGTTCAAATAAATTCGGGTGGTCATCAAATTCAAATGGCTCATCCAGATCCAGTTGCCCAAAACTGGGTAAAAATTCAGCCATGACTACTCCAAACAGAGCAACTCCTTGGGTTTGTAAGGTAAGTCCAGCAGTAACTTCATGCAACAACTCAAATCTCACAAGACGTTTTTATCTTTTATCATTAGTCATTAGTCATACTTCTACTGTTATTATACACATATGACTATTGTCACACATGTATACTGCCAGATATTAATACATACTTTCAACATATTGTACCACAGTAGCCAGAACTATAACTATAATATTATTACTTTCAACAATGTTGTTGTAAGCTACTGTCATTACCTGCATCTCTCTCTCTCTCTCTCTCTCTCTCTCTCTCTCTCTCTGTGTCTCATTGTGTCATGTGGATTACTGTTAATTTCTTATGCTGATCTGTTCTGTACGACATCTATTGCACGTCTGTGTCTGTCCGTCCTGGAAGAGGGATCCCTCCTCAGTTGCTCTTCCTGAGGTTTCTACCGTTTTTTTTTTCCCCGTTAAAGGGTTTTTTTTGGGGGAGTTTTTCCTTATCCGCTGCGAGGGTCATAAGGACAGAGGGATGTCGTATGCTGTAAAGCCATGTGAGGCAAATTGTGATTTGTGATATTGGGCTTTATAAATAAAATTGATTGATTGATTGATTGATTGATCTTGCTCTAATAGACTACCCAGGCTACCTATTTTCCCTCGACAGAAAGCCAACACTTACTACTACTGTACCGACGATGCTAAGCTAACACCGATGCGGCCATAACATTAGGTCAAGTCAACTTGGATAGCGTAAACCAGGAGCCAGGGTCAGGCAGTTTGACATTAATGTCCTGTCTATTGGCAAACCTTAGCAGCAATGAAACATGAAGAGTGTAACATGTTTTACCAATTAACCCTTTGGGCCCTAGGCCTTTTTTGGGGTATTTTTGCTGCTGGCTCATATCACAATCATTAAAAAGGCTACATACACACTTATAAGAGTGGGCTACAATGAGTACCGGGCATCACAGCATCCGCGGAAAAAAACAGGAGGAAGGGTCACCACTCCGATTAATGGAAATTAATTTTCGGAATGTCGACCCTTCAGAATGGCGAACGACCCCCAACAATTAAGTGTTGAACTCTACGTGTTTTCTAATATTTTTTTTAATGATGAATATATTATGTAACTACAGATGCCAAGCACATTTAGGTTGCATTGTTACTTGCATAGTTACTAGTTGAAACTTGGAGGTTATTTTTAATGTTAATCTTAAATAGATTCTTCCAGCCTGTCAAAAATGTTACAGCAGGCCTGAATAACAGGGTTCCTACAGCTCAAGGCAAATGAACTGACATCAGTTGTTTAGGGTTAGGAACAATTTTTCCCACATCTTTATTGTCATAGTCTACCATTGATCAGAACTATGAAATACTTACTTTTGTTGGCAAGATTTCTTGGTGATTTTGTACCTCTGAATGTGGGATACCACTGCCTTGATTCACATTGTGCTGAGTTCAAAAACCTAAAATACACCAAGCCTTGCAGACATTGCCTTGTACTGGTTTCAGCCATGCTGCAAAATCTCAGTTAAATAGCCGATTTTCACAGAATTTGCGGTTCCCCATGTCACCCAGGGATCAGTGACAACTGGCATGTGAATTCTCTGCTCTGGACATCCCGGCCAGAAACTAACTTCAATCAGGAGAGACACGTTTTCATGGTAAAAGAATATTTATTAACATGTGATTTAATGAATAAGAATGTGGAAAGTCTTTGGCAATTAGACACCATAGAGATGGTTTAATTTAAAGAGGTGATGAATCCATAGTCAAATAGGTAACCACCTGGGGTCTAGACGCTGGTGGTAGCAGAGGTGGTGAAGATGAGATGAGAGGAAGATGAAGAAGTGCCGATGATCTGGATGAGTAGAGGAATGAGTCTTTGAGAGAGCTTGTCCTGGACTCTGGATACGATGGCTGGAGGCAACCAGGGTGGAGGAGGGTGTGAAGATTCTGCCTAAAATGATGGCTGACAGCAGCAGAAGAGAGAGCAGATTTAAAATTTTGCAGTGGCATCCTGATTGGCTGAGCAAGATCGTGGCAAAGTTTGATTGGATAATGAGGGGAGTGAACACCCATAGTCAGCTGATTAGAGGGCGTAGTAAGAGTGGGATGGAGAGAAATGTGAAAGGGTGAGCACGAGAAAGATCTTCCTGATTGAACTTACGCTGAGCTTCATTTCAGTCAGGAGAGACCCCTTTTATGGTAAAAGAATATTTATTAACATGTGAACAAATGAATAAGAATGTGGAAAGTCTTTGGCGATTAGACCCCGTAGAGATGGTTTGATTTAAGAAGGGTGATGAATCCATAGTCGAATAGGGAACCCCCCCAAAAGAAGAGTAAGAAGGGAGAGGGACAACCGGCTATTTGCTATGAAGTGATCTTTACATTACCAGCAGGCAATAGGCTTCTAATAAGTAAGTAAAGAGAAATTAAGAGGAGATGCATAGCTAGTAGGGCCGTAACAGTACATGTATTTGTGTCAAACCGTTTGGTACGCGACTTTCAGTTCGGCATGACCCTGTACCGAATTATTGGGCGCAGGATATTATTTTATTTTGTTTCATTTTAATTCCGTTTTTGCGAGCGGAACCATTTAAAATATCTAGTTCCCCATCGGACATAATTGAGTGACGGACCGAGTCTGACCATAAATCTCCGCTTTCACTTTGTGCAGCGCATTCTTGCAACAACATGACAACATGGCAAGTGAGCCTGATGAACCTGAAGACCCACCCGCAAACCTTAAGTCCTCCATTCGGGAACACTTTGGTTTCAGGGTAAAATACGAAGATGGAAATAAACAAGTTGACAAGTCAAAAGCAGTGTGCCGACACTGCAGAACAGCGGTCGGGTATGTACTTGGAAACACGTCTAACATGCTAATGCATCTAAAGCGACACCACCCAAGTTCGAATGTTAACTGGCACGACTAGAAAAAGCAATCTGGTAAAAACTACGATATCGTCATCGTTTAAAAAGAAAGAGCGTTTCCCTGACCATCGCGCTAAAGAAATAATCAATGCCATTGGAGTTGAGTAAAATTGTTTAAGCTGCACTAGATATAAGCATGTTTTGTTTACTGCACTTTAACAAAGTGGGAAAGCTAAGTAAGTTCCTAGTAAAACTGAATCTGAGCAGGCTTTAAAGCTGACCAGCTGCACTATACTTTTTATTTTAATTGAGTAAAACTGTTAAAGCAGAAATGTATATTTATATTTTTCATTCAAAAATGTGTTAAAAAAACAGCAGGATTTTATTTTTCACTTTTATATTTCTATTTTCATTCAAACAATGTGAAAAAGCAGGATTTTACATATATTTGTTTCATTCAAAAATTGTGTAAAAAGAGTTAACTGCTGTGGTGGTATGTTTTAATAAGGTTACCAATAAGTAAAAGATATTTAATAGTTGTCTATTTTTTCATTACTGTACCGAAAAAAAAAAACGAACCGGGACTTGTGTACCGAGGTACGTACCGAACCGAGATTTTTGTGTACCGTTACACCCCTAGTAGCTAGAGAAAGCTTATAAAGCAAACGTGAAAGACTAAGGAATGGATATGTGCATAGTTGGTATATGACCGGTGACCAAACATAAATTAAAGTCAGCAATTTTCAGCATGACAGCAACAGAAATTAAGGGTCTGACGACCAAACTGAAATTACCATGACTGGTGCGAGGTCCTAGTGACCTGGGCCTATATGTTTAGAAAATAATAAAAGGTCAACAAGGACCAAACATAAATAGAAGGTCATAAGACCGAACAGAAATTAAGGTCGTGAGACCAACTCAAATAAAATGATGAAAGCAAAATAAGGTCCGGCGACCAAACATAAATTAAAGTCAGCAATTTTCATCATGACAGCAACAGAAATTATGGTCCGACGACCGTAAAGAAATTACCGTGTATGAGCATGAGGTCCCATACACCTGGTTGCACAAACTCGGGTCCTAAAGACCATCAGTAGAACAAAATGAAAGGTCAGAAGGCCAATGAAAATAAAGGGTCATAGACCGAACAGAAACTAAGGTCAGAAGACCAACTTCAATAAAATGGTGAAAGTAAAATAAGGTCCGGCAACCGAACAAAAATTAAGTCCGCATAACAAACAGAAATTAATGGTCGCACGACTGACAAAAATGAAGTGTTACATGAGGTCCCGAAGACCATATATGAGCATTCAGAGGGCAGTCCCGAAGATTAAAAGTGATTTTGTAAACACCTAATTCGGAATGAAAATGGCCAATGCGATTGAAAATTCGTTCCGATGTAAGGGGCTGGAATATTCCCTTTCTAATTCCAAATGAGAGAATTTCTCGCACTTGTATGCACTCATTCCTCTTTAAGTTCATTCCGGTCTTTCTGCGCATGCTCATTTCCTTGCCCTTCTGGCGTGATGAAGTATATAGCGCATGCGACTGGTATGCGGCAAAGGGCTGAGATAGAGCAGTTGGACTCGTTGCATTTACTGGTTTCCATTCGCCAAAGCACAGTCTTCTATCTCCCTTCTTCGACCTTCTACCTCCCTTCTCCTCAACAGATGAAGCATTAGCAGAACAAGGTTGTTGTCGTACTGCTGCTTCAAGAATATAAGCAAAACAAGCCAGAAAAAGGCACTAAGAACGGCAGCGTCAAGCATCTTGTTATCCGGAACAAGGACTACGATGTTTTCTTCCGGTAAACTTAAACACTTGACATCCGCCCCACCCCCTATCCAATCAGAAACCTTCCCTGCCCCAAACCTTGCGCGGACCCAAATAAAGGTGATTGAACTGATCTCCTGTGTAAACCTTCATTCGGAATGAATATTTCCCACGTAAACTACCTGGAAAAACTTTAATTCTGAATGATTTCATTCAGATTTATTTCATTCCGAATGAGAAGCCAGATGTTTTTAATTGATCATGCTAGAAGTACATTCTTGGTCACCTGTAAAACCCACACAACCCACACCAGAGAAATTGCTGAGGGGCTTTTGGTTTGAAATGATACAGGAAGTGTGGTAAGATAGCGGCACGATACACATGTGGATTTATGTATTTTTATGAATGAAGACGAAGAAGAAAAGTTGCTTATCTTGAAATGAGCAGATACCATTGTGAGCAGAAGGCATAATGTGCCTGCTTAATATGCTTACTTTGATGAAACCCAATGAACTGAAAATCGAGGCCCACCGCTATTACAGTTTTACGGTAATTTTTTCCCATTGAAACGAGGGGCGACAGGAGAATTAAATAAATCACTTCATATTAATGATGCAGTGATAATTTTTGTCTGGAGCACTGAATGGAGTATTAGGCTGATCATATGAGACACACATAACTTAAACAGTGAGGGCAGCTAATGATTGGATGGCTTGAACCGCCGGCTCTCTTGCTGTGTGGGATCCGGGAGCGCTGGGGCTGGAGAGGCTGGAGAGAGGCTGGAGGGAGGCTGGAGAGAGGTTGGAGGCAGAATGAAGTGCTGGTTCGGGGTGGACGCCGGCTGCGAGTGGAGACCAGCTGGCTGCATGTGGAAGCCTGCGTTGATGAGGACGATGACGAAGCAGAGGCTGAAGTATATCCAGAGACTGAAGCAAGGTGGGCGTGGAAAGCTTGGCCGGAGTAACCAGGGACTGTGCGTGGCAATCCGGGTGTACGTATGTGACGTGTCGTGACCTAACAGGTCATGTTACATGTAGTTTGGGCCCACATCTTCAATCCGTACACGACACTGAGATTGAGACTAAAGAAGGAAACGAAGGCAGAAGTTGCGCGTTGACAATAACAAGCGAAATTGGCTGCTTGGCACACTGCTGAGGAATTGCACAAGGCTGTTACAATCAATAACAGACTGCAGAGAAAATGGTAGTGAGCGATTGCCAGTGTGAAGATTCTGCCTAAAATTATGGTTGACAGCAGCAGAAGAGAGAGCAGATTTAAAATTTTGCAGTGGCATCCTGATTGGCTGAGAGATCGTGTCAAAGTGTGAGTGGATAACTAGAGTGAACACAGCTGATTAGAGGGAATAGTGAGAGTGGGATGGAGAGAAATGTGAAAGGGTGAGCACGTGAAAGGTCTTCCTGATTGAACTTACGCTGAGCTTCATTAGGGTAATAAGAGTGTTGTTGGTTCTGCTATCCTGATCTGTGTGTCATTAATTTGAGAGGCATTTGGCAAACATATTTAAAAAAATAAGTGTAAATGTAATGGTTATAAAAGTAAAAGTTAAGTTAAAATGCTGTTAAAACACTAAAAAATACTTATGTGAACATGCTAAAAACAGTAAGCAAAAGAATGCTTTTAATTCATGAGAGTACATGGTTAAAAACAAAACATTATTCATCAAAGGTAAAAACTGATAAAGGTGAAATTCATGGTGATCTGCTTATTAAGTGATCTGTTATCTACTACTCTGGTCTCCCAGACAAATGAGTATAGAGTGATAAATTACTAATCTGTGTTTAAAATATAGGTAATTCCTGATGCTATTTTGGTTACTATTGCTATTCTGATTACTATTTTATATTGTTTGCTACAGTGATTCTTTTTCTTCAAGTTTATTTCTTTGAAAGTTGTTTCTCTAATCATTGATGGGGTTTTGATTGCTTGTGTCTGAACTAAATTGTAGAGGGGAAGACGTTGCTTTCATTCGTCCATTACAACACTGGACGTGACTGAAGTAACATCGTGTCTTGTGTTTTTCCTTGTATTATCCCCCTTTACAAGTAAGAAAAATTGTAATATGTTTTGTGATGCATTTATGTTTGCTGTGTGTTAGAAGATAAGTAGGAAGTAAAAAACTGTTCTCTGCAGTAACTTTGAGAGCTAATAATAAGTTAGTACACGTGTACTGTAATAACAGTACACGTGAATGTTACACTCACCTTAGTTTTCTTGCTAGCTGCACGGTGGCGCTAGCCACGTTGTTTCAGAAGTGCATTTGTGATGTTTCTGTGCAGTGTTGGACATTTAATGAGGATATATTTGATAAGAAAACGTGTTTCCATGTTGTTATGTGTGTGTTTATGGATAAAATAGTGACATTAATAGCTTTCATTTGACAAGATATTAGTTTGGTGATGACATGACTGATGGAAAGTTATTTTTATTTATATTTGAATTGAAGCAGATGTAAAATGTCAGTTCATATTCAATACGGAGACTATAGTTTGTCCATTTAAAGCTATAGTGCGTAACTTCTACAGGTCCGTAAATGTCCGTTTCACCCAAGCCACTACTAGAGGAGATGACACAATGCTGATTAAGCCAATCGGCTCCTCTAACATCTCGCGGTATTTTTCAATATATATCATTTTTAGTATATGTGTCGACAGGCGACGCTTCCTCACAACAAGAAGAAGGACGAGCGGAGAGTGTCACAGCATGAGGTAGAGCGCAGGTAGAAGGTGAAAGCAACATGGTGGAGAAGTGGCCGAGACACGGTTCAGAAGTGGATCCTACCACAAAGATAAAGCCTGGACGTTCGGCTGAAGGTCTATTAGCAAAGAAGTAAAGTGACCGACAGAGAATGCAAACAACGATTTGTATTGGCGTCGCTTTTCCTCGGTGGAGAGCCCTGAAGGAAGAAGTTGCGCTGAGGGCAGACACGGATGTTGCCTTGCTGCTGTTGGATAAGTAAGTGACTTGGTTTATAATTATATTATGAGTAGTATGTGTTGCTGTTACATGTACTGGACCTAGGACTTTATTATTTTCTTGGAAATGGTGCTATGAACGTAATGTAATGTTAGCAGCCTGGTGTTTGCCACGTTGTGTAGCATTGTGTACACAGTGTGAAGTGAGTGTTACTCTGTGTACACGGTGTGTAGCGACTGTTACTCTGTGTACACGGTATGTGGCGACTGGCGAGTGTTACTCTGTGTACACGGTGTGTGGCGAGTGTTACTCTGTGTACATGGAAGTGCCGCCGGCTTGTTAGTTGTAATAACGCATTATCCGCTGGGAGGCAACAGAAGTTACGCACTATAGCCTTAAAGGTAGTTTGTCAATCCTTACTCAAACCATTGTAAAGATATGTTGTGCTACAATGCTTTATATTTCTAACACTGTCAACTGTGTTGTTTTGATATGACAGTTGCTGTAAATGGTGCTTTATTTTGAAAAATGCATTACAACACTGGACGTGACTGAAGTAACATCGTGTCTGTGTTTTTCCTTGTATTATCCCCCTTTACAGGGGTGTAACATAAACAATTATTTTGAGATCTACAATGCCACTAGGGCTGCAGGTATTGATTATTTTGGTAATCAGATATTCTACCATGTAATCCATTGATTAATCAGGTTATAGGATGACAAATACCTGTACTTCATTAAAGAGCTATTTACTTTATTTTTTTAAAAAATAGAAAAAATACAACAGCCCTCTTACGTGAACAACTAATTGGTTTCGTTTTTAGAAAAATCAACATTTTATTTCTTCAAATGCAACAGGCAGTGCACAGATAGACCCCAGGTGGAACTCAAGCACCTGTCCTTTTGCCCTCTGTCTAGATAAGTGCCCTTGCAAGACTTTTTTTCAATTTTTTTTAATAATTTTATATTATAGTTTATACATTTGGCCCATGACATCAATTCTCAGTTTAAAGTGTATTGTATGCCCGACAGTTGCATTCGAGTTGAGCCCCTGCCCTTCACTCTTCAACTTCACCTGTGGTAGCTGCGTGCAAATTGAGCAACATCACCTCTCTATGATCTGCCGTCATGGACAGCCAGGTAACAATAGTGATTACCCTAAGCCTCAGCATTGTTTGTCACTGTTGTGAAACAAGTGAGCTAGTCTGGTATAAAATCAAACTGTCCAACTCTCTGGCAAATTCCAGTTTACCAACTGCCCGGTGCCAGCAGGGACAGGCACCACTTAGATATAATGTCTTTAAACCAAAACTCAACTCAAAGCAATATTTTTGTCTCCCATATTGCATCTGTGATAATTTATTTGAACAAACATGACATGCAGTTTGGAAATATGCTGCATAAAGGGCGCAAAGGAGGAGTGCAGAGCTGCTCATTTCCATTCTCTGGGATTCTTAAACAATATTTAAAGCTTCTAGCATGTGACTTTTAGAGAGGAGAGCAGAGGGGAGGAGAGAGGAGACTAAAGTGTGCACAGTGTGGCATTGCATTATTTGTTGTCTGTTATAAATAAATGATAAATGTAGAAAGTGAATGTGTAGCAGCTGTTAGGTGTATATAGTATCTATATTTAAACATCTATGCCATCATAAGTAAGTTAGACAGATATTTCCCTGCTCATTACTGCACTCAAATGTTCTGTGTGTACTCGGGCCTTAAGCTCAAGAAACCCTCTGGTGCTGGCAGATAGAAGTCTCCCTGCAGAGTGCACTTACATGCACAATTTGTTGCACGTGAAGAAATAAAATAAAGAAAATGTTGAAGGGATGCCCTTTTTTCCACTTGAGCACCTAACCTGCAAAATGTCTGTGCACAGCACTGAAATGTAACAATAATTAGGCTCAAACTAGGGATGCACAATATTAGATTTTTTGCTGACATCTGGTATGCTGATATATTACGACTCATTTGGCCATTAACAGATATATCCACTTTTTTCCCCACCTAATTTTAGTGACCATCAAGTCTCCTCTGTAGTGGAATTAACAACATATTATGCATGCATACACCTATCCTGATGGCTCACCAGCAGATGGAGATATGAAATAAATTACTTTTCAATGTATGTAAATATTTATTCATTGTGCAAATAAGAAAAAGCATGTTGACTGATTCTGTTCATTTCAATCAATCAATCAATCAATCAGTCAATTTTATTTATAAAGCTCAATATCACAAATCACAATTTGCCTCACAGGGCAATAAAGCCAATATCAACCAATACCAATGATGTGTCCATATTATGGTGCATCCCTCACTCCAACTGCTAATTACTCCATCTGATATTTTGATTTTTGGAGTATTTTATAGCTGAGAGGAGTACTGTAGCTGCTTGTATTCTTGTGTATGTGTGTGTGACTATCATAATAATAACACAAATGAAGCTCAGGCTTTCACAAATTGACTGCAGCATTGTATTTTCTGTGGTAATGTCCCTTAGTTAGCCCAATTTCCTCAGGAAAATAAACACAGTAAACAAAATGCTGCAGTCAGTTTGTGAAAGCCAAACCAGAAAAGGGAAACATCTATGATTATCAAACAGGTTTGTGTCACTGCAGGCTGGGCAGTTTGTGCACATGTACAGCATTTGACTTCCCTCCATGCCACCAGGAGCTCCCTGCTCATCCACCAGCAGGGGGTCCACGGGTTTCCTGTCACTGGGCAGGCTTTTGCCTTTGGATGAGCAGGGAGCTCCAGGTGCTGGCAGCCCAGAACAAGGCTAACGTTAATGTAATGTTATGTTACCTTGTGTCGGGTCCGCTGGGTGGACTGGATGCTCTCTGTTGATTTGCTGAAGTCTTGACGTTGTGCGACAATGTGGTAAGCTAATTTGGTTTCACAGTAGATGCACAGGGCAGAGATTTGTTTTATTTCAACTTCACTCCATAGATTTGGATACTTTCCATTGTTTTTGTCTGGCCTGTCTTCTTTTCACCCCTCACTGTTTTCTCTCTTTTCTGTCATTTAACAATTCCACGATATTGAATAAGAGTTTTGAAATGTCTTCTTCACGTCTCACATCCAAAGTGTAAGCGCATTGTGCCACATGAGTAGGGAGGTGTACCTACACTGTACCTCAGTATGTGGAAACAGAGCTGGAGCTCTCTGACTTGCCAGTCACATCCTGTTTGTGAACCAACCCCCCCCGGGCACCTAACATCTCCCATCCTTCCTGCTGCATCCAGAAGCATCTGTAGTAATGATGGGTGAATGAGTTGTCTGGCTCAGGGTTACATTCACCCTCTTGGTGGACTTCTATAATGAGACCATCTCTGTTGCAGCTCAACAGCTCTGTCCAGCTGAGGGTCGGAAATAATGTGCAACTCTGGCCAAAGTGCAGAAAAACAGCAAGTTTTTGGGGGAGGTTATGTTGTAATGTGAAATATGGAGCAGTCCACTCAATAGGAGCAGGACAAAATCGCTGCAGAATTTTCTGTTATTGTCCTGAACCTTTTTTTCCGCTCAGCTTAAAGTATACCAATGTCTCAGTGGAGTTAAAACAACAACAACAACAATGATCTTTGAGGGACTGTTGCAGACATAAAATAGCGACAGGTGTCTAGGTGTTAACACGTACACCAGTTACTCTAATCTCACCTCCATTTCCTCCTTCTCCTCATCCTCTACAACTAAACACAAAGACATGACATGGCCTGCAGAACAGAAGGAAATTGGTCCCTTGGAGGCTTCCATGGCCTTGTTACTGAGCTGAGCAGAGGAAAACTCACACAAACGCTCGCTCCATCACAACCCCGCAGTGCCCTGAACAAACCAGCAAGATTTTTCTGTGCTCCAGAAGCTGTTGCTAGATTTGTCTTAGGTTTGTTCTCATTACTGGACACCTAACATCTTCTTCTGTCATCAAGTCTGGAAGCCTAATGTCCTCAGCAGCCACTGAATGCCTAGAGTGCTGCCAGCACAGACTGCTGCCAAGGTGATGACAGAGTATCACCCAACTCTCAGAGCCAGAACATTTAGCAGACAAGCCTGGGACCAGGAAATACCAGAACTGGCTGTTCTCATCAGCCCATGCTGTATTCACTGCTACAGCTGGACAAACTGCAGACTATCCTACAAACAGTCCCACCAGGACACACAAGTTTTGTTGTGTTTGGTATCACAGCTTGAAATAACACTGTCTTTACTACAATACTGTGATGCAATTTTTGAACCTTCTGTTCATTGTAAATGGTAAATGGACCTGCACTTGCATAACGCCTTTCTAGTCATCCGACCACTCAAAGTGCTTTTGTTTTACACTACAAGTCACATTCACCCATTCGCACACATTCATACACTGGTGGCAGAGGCTAAGGTGCTACTCTTTTTATATATTTTTTTTCCAGCCATTGGGAGCAATTTGGGCTTCAGTATCGTGCTCAAGGATGCATGCGGACTGGAGGAGCCGGAGACTGAACTACTGATGTTACAATTCGTAAAAGGCCTGCTCTAAGCCACAGCCACCCTTGTAAGATGTTTTAATGTTTCAAAATAACAAAAAATGTGATTATTTGAGAAATTTACAGGAAATGCATTCACCATAAGTTTGATTAATTTAATTTTTGGTCTGTTGTATGTTATCCTACAAAAATGCACACACTATGGTCATATGATATCTTATGAATAACTGCCTAACAAATGATGTTATGTCCTTAATGTAAGTAACATACTTAGAAATTATATAAGCTAGGTTTAGGAAACAAAACATGGTTGGGTGTTTTTAGGTTTAGGCAAGTAAAGCTACAGTAGTTAGATTTAGGGAAAGACGATGTACCTGAAAATGACTCAAAATTCACATGCTTCCGAATACCAGTCTCATGTGGAAAGTCCCGTGTTTTTTGATCCATCCACCACCTCATGCTACTGTTTAATGGGACCGCTTCCTTCTTAATTCTCATCAGCACATTGGTCATGCAATTACAGCCTTTGCAAATACTTGGGTTATACATAAATTACTGGCTCATGATTATGTGGAATATGTACGAATTGTTGTGTATTACTTTTCATAGGCAAAAGTATGAACAGTGCATGAGAACACCCTGATATACCTTATGTGATGTACCTGTGAAGTTTATAAGGCTAGCATGTTCGCAAATACTTGCCTATTCACACATTTACACAGCTTGCTAACCAAATTCTGGCAATGTTGTAACATAACCACACCCCCAGGAAGTGTGGCGAACTTTGAAGTCAATTTGACATTGTGATAAAACCATGCAATGTATCCTTATTCAGCATCTTGTTTGGTATCCTACAAAAATTAGCACCCCACAAATAATGTAAATTTACAGAGGTTTACAGGTTTAGGCAAGTAAAGTTACAGTGGTTAATTACAAAAAGACAATGTACCTTAAAATGACTCAAAATTGTCAAATTGTCCTGAACACTTGTCTCCTGGGGAAAAATCCTGTGTTTTGTGACCATCCATCACCACAACCTAACGTCTTACTGGACCACTTCTTTCTTTACGTCCAACATCGGCCATGTGATTGCAGCCTTCACAAATTTGTGGGTTAGACACCAATTACTGGCTCATGATTACGTATGATTTCAGTCAGGAGAGACAGGAGAATGGAATAAAGATGAAATCTAATGCAAAATATAGGTGTACAGATTAACAGAGGATTATGCTAATATGATTTAAACAAAGTTTTTGGTGCTTAGACACCACAGGAAGATTATTTGAGATTTTGGGACATCTGAGCGGCAGCAAGAAAAATCCTGCCATGGCGCTAGACACTGGTGGAGGTGGTGGTAGCTGATGACTTGAGATGGAGGGTACGCATGGCAGCAGAATGAAAGGACTATGGGCAGAAAAAGAACCATATTTTAAATGAGGAGCAGTGAGATGATAGGCTGATGGAGAAGGTGTGTTGCTGTGCTACTGGTTAATTGTAGATCACCTGTAGAACAGCTGATGACTCAATTGACAGCCCAGAACCTGACAGCCAAAGATAGAGAGCGAGCATGCATGCAAGGAGTGAATAATGGGGTGATGAGGAAAATTACAGACTAAGCATGAAAAGCATTGTCTTCCTGACTGAACTTTCACTTGAGCGTCATATGTTTGAAATTTTGTGCATTAGTTGTTGTTGATTTTTAATAGGAAAACATACAAATGGTGCATGAAAACTGCCTGATATACCTTACCTAAATACCTATAATGTTAGCATGGCTAACATGTTAGCAAACAGTTGCCTATTTACACAATTACACAGCTTTCTAACTAAATTCTGGCAATGCTGTAATATAACCAGACAGAACTTTGAAGCATTTGACCAAACCACAGCTATGTATCGTCATACAACAGTTCATACGATAGCCTACAAAAATGCACACACAACAGTTCATATGATCCCCTATGACTGAGCACCCCACAAATGATGTTAGATACTTAACACAGAGTTACGGAGGAATAAAGGCTACTCTGGTTAGGTTTAGAAAAGAAACATGGTGACAATGTACCTGAAAATAACGGTTCACACGGTTGCGACCACAGTTCTCATGAGGAAATCTACAACTCCAACCTCCAACCTTACCTTCTTTATTCTTTTCGCCCATCAGCCCACTGGTCACATGATTGCAGCCATGCCAAACACGTGGATTACTGGCTCATCATTATGTGGTATATAGGAATTTTGGTGCATTACTTTTTGTAGAAAAATGTACAGTGTATGACAACAGCCTGAACTGTGTAACTCCAACTTTTGGGTCTGTCATGTGATGCCATTGGGCCCAGAAAGACTATATTTTCAGTTACATAACAGTGGCATTCAATTATCATATGTCTTTTCCACAGGGCCAGCCCAAGCCTCCATGGGGCCCGAAGCAAAATTTGATATTGGGGCCTTCTATTACTGCCAATAATACTGATTACTGATCATTCACATACCTACTATAAGTTATTTCACGTTCTACTCTGTCATTACGGATACACTTGTAAAACTAGATGTGAGAACTTTGTGTTGTAGTTAGATTGTATTCCACAGTGATTAAAGGGCCAGTGTGTAATATTTGGCATGGTTTATTGTCAATCTGAATCTGAATCTGAATATTCTACCCATTAATATGTTTATACAAGTGTATAATCGCGATAAAATAAAATTTGTTTTGTTTTCGTAGCCTTATAATTATGCTTTTATATATATATATATATAGCAAGGGCCTTGCTTTAGAGAGGTCGCCATCTTGCTCCGCCATGTATGTAAGGCAGCCTGAGCGGACAATCCAGCCAGCCAGAGAACGCGTTTCGCGTGTATAAAAGAACCAACGAAGACATCGGAAGGAAGGAAGAAGGAGGAGGAAACAGCAGAGTGTTAGTAGTTTGTTGATCGACAGTAGTGAAAAGTTTTTTTAGTTATAAAGTTTGCTAATGGACCACACTTACCACGCAACAGGAGAGAATGAATCCAAACCGTCATCTGCAAGGAAAAGAAGACGCAACTTCACTCCTTGTGATGCACTCTCTGTGACGCTTTTCCTCCTGATGATATATCTCCCTAACGATGGGAGCAGTAGCACCGAATCCCATTCTGTGCATTCAGCCTCTCTTCTCGCCCGCTCAGCATCAAACACATGGAGTTCCTCATCTGTATGCTCCAGCTCAAACAGGTATGGTTCAGCTGAGCTCTGTTTACTGGCTACGCTGTCAGTCAGTGTGCGGGCTGGAGGTTGGTGGAGTAGAGAGGGGAGGAGGGTCCCCACTCGGTATGGTAAACGAGTATGTGTGTAAAGTTATGAAGTGTGTGTGTTACGCTAGAAGAGTCAGAGTTTGGGACGGAGTCTTTCACCCCCTGGAGTGTTACCGGAGTTTCTGGAGTGCTCAAATAAACGGGCCTTTTTCCTGAACGCTCTTCTGGTCTCCTGCTCGTGAGTGATTCATTACAATATCGTAACATGGCTTAGATTTCTAAATAAACATTCACCTCGTCGCTAGATAGACCTACTCCTGAAAAACTTGTGCGCAAGGCTTTTTGTCCCTACGAGGCCACCGTCATTTACCCGACGGGAGGGGTGAGCGAGTGAGCCCTGCAATCTAGAATTTGACCACTGATGTCACTGTTTTCAACCCATTTTACACACTGGCCCTTTAAGGCCATGGAAGCAGACAACAGATTTGCAAACTTGCTGAAAAATCTTTCAATTAATATTTGGCAAAGTCAGCAACTCCCCCTACTGGCCACACAGAGAATCAATACATAAAACCTCAAAGAGCAGCCCGGCATGTTTTACCCATCTATGGTTTTTAATCTGAAATGGTAGCAAATTCAGCTACAAGAGCAGCCTGGGGTTGATTTACACTTAGTATTCAAAGTGATATAGTACTAAGTGGGATACCGAATGTCATCTAGGCCAGCTAAAAGTAACAACATAAAGCAATCATTTACTGTAAACACAATCTGCTTTATTATTTTTTGTTTTAAATAAACTGCAACACAGACAGAGGAGTGGGCACAGTGGATGGAGCAAAACATAGAGATGGACCTAAGATTAAAAAACAACAACAAAAACTAGTCGTGTTAGATGTCATATTACACTTGAAAATTATGCTGCTTATTTTCTAAGAAGAAGAGTACAGCTATAGCTTGTAATAAGAAAACAATCTGCCAGTGGAACAACTGAAAATTGCTTGAGAAGTTTTGAAATAATACGCATTTGTCTAAAAACATGTCCCTTTTCATATGATTATATCTTATATTAAAAATTATTCATCTCAGAATGTTCTGCAGTACACTGAGCAATTACAAAGGCTGTTTAGTTGTTAACTTACCAGGTAGAGCTGAGGTTGCAGCAGACACAGAGGGGACAGTAGGCACAGTGGATGGAGCAGAGGATGGAAATTGACCTAAGATGAAAAACATGTCATATGATTATATCTTATATTAGTATATCTTAATGAGATAATTTGACTAGAAATTAATTATGGTGACAGTGCTCCTGGGGAAGTTTCATATAACTTATGAGCATAATAGGGAGTTGATGTAAAAGGAATATGTTTATTTACTCACATAAATTACTATGCTCTGCAGCAAACAACATATCTCAAACTATAAGATAACTGAGTTAATTCATTATTGCAAAAACATTGCTAGCAAACCTCACCATGTCTGTAATTAATGTTAGTTGTTATTAAATATTTGCTATCAAACATTGTTATCAAAAACATTGTTTTGATGCCAAAAAGCGACCCAGAATATATACACCGATAATCAACTTATTCAAAGTAGGCTATTACACAAACACAAAAACGTTAGCTTGAATAGTAAGCTATCTAACCTACCAGTTAAAATAGAAATTTCTCTATTCTCACCATTCTCTTTGCTATTATAGGCTAACGTAGTTGGAACATAATACCAACAATAATTAGGGACTTTTCTAATTTGAGGAAACTTTTCAAAATCTCCTTGACACCAAACGTTACATTACCGAGACATGCAAACATACCTTTATCTTGTCATTTTTTTCTCCTCTTCCTCTTTCTTCCTTTTTTTTCCTGCCCCTGAAGGGTATGTCCTTTTTAGCTACATTTTTTAGGCCTTCCACCTGCTCCTAGCTCCGTGGATGCGCAGTGTGCACTGCAGGGCTGGATGCACACCTTACTAGCGGAGCTCTGACATTTAGAGCAGAGAGGCAGTAGCAAACAGAGCAGTCTAAAAGACCTGAGCAGCCAGAATCACAGTTTACTCCATAGTTTTGAAAGAAAATAGTGTGGGTGTGCGCTGGTGCAAAGATGCATTCTGGGTGGGGCATGAGCAACTGGAGCGAAATTGGAGCAAGAGATAAGGATCCGTTCCACCTTTTAAAAAAAATAGCTGCTCCTCATTCAACACAAAATCCTTCCGCTCCCCACTCAGCTCCACTCCGCTCACATGCTCTGGTAGGAAACTACACTCTGTTAACATAATATTGTCTTTTTGTACAACAACGTGCATTTGATAATATATGAATCATCATCACTCACACATGGAAAAAAAAAGTTAATATTTTCTTTTTTTTTTCTTTTAAGTTAATTGCTCTTGGGGGCCCCCTAGTGGTCATGGGGCCCTAAGCAGGTGCTTAGTTTGCTTATGCCTTGGGCCGGCTCTGCTTTTCCATCACAATAAACAAAGTTATGGAGATAAACATTTTGTCACATACTAAATCTTACCATGTCTTAGCTTGCTTTTTTGTGTTAGCAATATACACAATGCAAATACACAATGTAAAAAGTTGGTTTTCTTATTATTTGTACATTCAAAGGATATGTGAGCTGTTTGGAAATGACAGCCAATAACATATTTTTTTGATTTAACAGAAATTTACCTTAGGCTCTTAGTAAACTAATCCCTGTGAGTTTATCTGTGGAGTGTCCCTTTAATTCTTGACTATACAAGATTACACATTGATGGATTGACTGTGCAAGGAAATAATAAAATGGAAAACAATGCTTAAAAGTTATGAAATTATTACTCTGATAGACCCAAAAAGTATTTCTGCAAATATGTAAATCTCTATCTCAATCTCTAAGTCCTGCCTTCCTCTCACAGTTGGTCAAGTTTCTTCACAAACACATCTCACTAATGTTGATAAGCTGTCTGCTTTCCAACAGCAGCTGATTGGTAGCTGAGCTAACTGAAATCTGTAAAGACATCTTTAAATGTTAAAGAAAGCAAATAAAAACTGCACTGAACAGCAACAGATTTTCACTCTATCTCAGAACAAGCCTTGTTAGCTGCATTATAATCTTTGTTTTTGTCCACATTGCTTTCCACATTTGTTATTTTTTCTCTTACTAACAATCCCACTGTATCGAACAGAATTAAAAAAAAAGAAACAGGGGATGACGCTCAAACTTTGGCAAACAAACACACACCTGTTCAGAGCTATACAAAATGTGTGTATTTAGGGAGATGTGTTGCTAAATGAATGCTAAGAACACGAGCATACAGTATGAGTGGATAGTGGAGAAATGTGTCGTGCAGCAGGAGCTCCTTCAGCTCACCTCTTCACATGCTGCCCCAACAACCACTGTGGGATCACTAGCGCTACCTCAGTGACATGTGGTGTTCACCATACACTCACATTAAGAGCTGCATTCACCAGAGACATCTGGCTGAAGACTCTGCCTGCCTGAACACTAAATATGACTGTTTATGGCCAACTGCTTCTGTCTGGCATCGATTTAGAGTCCCAGGGGCCAGCTGGAACACATACAAGAAGCCTTTTATTCTTTGTACCAAACAGGCATTGAACACAAAATGACAGCATCAGGAAACACTTGTTATTTTATAAGATGCACTCTCTTATTAATTATAGAACTTAATTGCTGCTATTTTCCCAATAGCACTATTGTATATTGTATAATGTATGTTTGTATGTTTTCAATTGTGTGTTGTGTTTTGTGTATTGTACATACCTTGTGGTTCTTGGGAAAAGCCAAAGACAATTAGTGAATTAGAAGCGCAGCTCTGCACCATGGAAAACCATTCAGTAGCTGCGGTAGTTAGCCAGCCCCCTGTAGCTGGTATGGAGCCACATAGCATAGCCTCCGCTAGCGGTCCTCCGGTAACACTTGTACAGCCAGGAGGTTGGGTAACTGTTCGCCAGAGGCACAGCTCCCAAGCCGAAGCCCACGGCTCACCACTAGCCTGTTCACATTTCCAACCGCTTTTCCCCACTCAGCGACACACCCGGCGAGGACAAAACTCTGGTTATTTGCAGCTCTATTCTGAGGAACGTGAAGTTAGCAACACCAGCGGCCATAGTCAAATGTATCCCTAGGGCCAGAGCGGGCGACATTGAATCCAATTTATAACTGCTGGCTAAAGCTAAACGTAGATTCAGTAAGATTGTTATTCACGTTGGTGGCAATGAAACCCGGTTACGCCAATCGGAGGTCACTAAAATTAATATTGCCTCGGTGTGTGAATATGCAAAAACTATGTCGGACTCCGTAGTTTTCTCTGGACCCCTCCCAAATCTGACCACTGATGACATGTTTAGCCGCATGTCATCATTTAATTGCTGGCTGTCCAGGTGGTGTCCAGCAAACAATGTGGGTTTCATTAATAATTGGCAAACTTTCTGGGGAAAACCTGGTCTTATTAGGAGAGACAGCATTCATCCCACTTTGGATGGAGCTGCTCTCATTTCTAGGAACCTGGCAAATTTTATTAGTAATTCAAATCCCTGACAACCCAGAGTTGAGATCAGGACTCAGAGTCGCAGTCCTATACGCTTCTCTGAGCTTCTAGTGCAATTACCCATAGTTTTCATAGTTTTATACAAATGGTGTCTGTCCCCCGACCACCTAAATTATCTAAATCTAAAATTAAACAAAGAGGAGTTGTGCATAACAACCTCATAAAAATTAAAACCTCTTCTGTGACAGAAAGACAAAACAGGAGAATTAAATGCAGACTGTTAAGTATCAGGTCTGTATCGTCTAAAGCAGTGTTAGTAAATGAATTAATTTCAGATAATCATATTAATTTACTCAGTCTCACTGAAATCTGGCTGTGTCCAGATGAATATGTTAGTCTGAATGAATCCACTCCTCCCAGTCATAATAATATCCACATTCCTCGAGGCAGCGGCTGAGGAGGGGGAGTTGCAGCCATTTTTAACTCTAGTGTGTTAATCAGCCCTAAACCTAAACTAGATTATAATTCATTTGAAAGCCTCATTCTTAGTCTTTTACATCTTATATTACATCTGTATATTAATGTATTATTATTAATTATAATATTATTACTTTCATTAATGTTGTTGTAAGCTACTGTCATTACCGTCTGTCCGGCATCTCTCTCTGTCTCATTGTGTCATATGGATTACTGTTAATTTATTATGTTGATCTGTTCTGTACGACATCTACTGCACATCTGTCCGTCCTGGAAGAGGGATCCCTCCTCAGTTGCTCTTCCTGATGTTTCTACCGTTTTTTTCCCCCGTTAAAGGGGTTTTTGGGGGAGTTTTTCCTTATCTGCTGTGAGGGTCCAAAGAGCAGAGGGATGTTGTATGCTGTAAATCCCTGTGAGGCAAATTGTGATTTGTGATATTGGGCTTTATAAATAAAATTGATTGATTGATTGAATTTTCCAGTGAGGTGGACAATAAAGCCAATCTAATCTAATTTTAAAGTTTCTATGGATTGCTAAGGCCTATGCCACCAGCTGATCTGCATGACGGACTGGCCCATGTTCATCCCAGGTTATCAAATACTGACAAATTGTCATGCCCCTCTGCGTCTGATAACGATGCCCAGGCCACACAGCTGAAACATATTGTAACCAGTGAAACAGTCACCCAGGGGTTAAAGCAACAAAATACTTGGTTAAGTTGAGGAAAAGATCATTTTTTGGGTTAAAATCAGTATGTTTATTACGTTACCTCATGTAATGTAATGTAATGTAAAAAGTTACGTTAATGACATCAGTGTGCGACGACCATACGTAAATTGCATAACTAGACATAATTAGATACATAACTGGATTTTCCTGGAGAAAAGTCCAACTCCGTTTGACCCATTTGTCTCCCCTCCTGACTGACCTATGCAGACTTTCTCTGTCTTCATACTATTTCATTGGCTCAAAGCGTCAGCTATTGCCACAGATGGGTTGACAGTGGAGTTAGCTGAAAGCCCTGTGCACCACACATAGACGCTAAAGGGTGCCGTCAGCATCAATATGACACGCCCCTGCATGCTACCATAGTGCTAGGTACATGATATTATGTTCATGGGGAGTGAAAAAGTCTTATCAGAAATATTCTAATTCACCTTTGTGGTACTACCATCCCTAAACCATTACAAATATCATAGTTATCACTGAATCCTGCTTTATCATGTATTTTCATTATTTGAATCTATTTTCATATTTGGTCTACACTGATAGTCTTAGTTGGTCCAGTCATTGATGACATTCTTGTTCTCTCACCTTTGATCATTTATAATTAGTCTTTGGAGTATCTTGACTAATCAAGCCAGCATATGATAATCAACTTGATAATTTATTTTTAGACATGTTATCCTTGTTAATATCCCATATTTAACTCTTCAGCACATTGTATCTTCACTACATTCTGTGTAAATATTGTGAATAAATTAAAGTTGAGCTCCATGACTAGCTGAAAGGCTGCTGCTGGGAGAGTGCATTTCCTGCCTGAAGTCCTTCTTGGTAGCTTGGTCCACTGTCTGGCAGGGTCTGACGCCATGTCTCTGCAACTGGGTGTCTCAGCGATGTATGTAGAGCAGTTTGGTTGTAGGGTGTACAGATCCAAGGGATGTTGTCTACTTTGAGCCTTCACTCAGCAAATCTTCACTGTTTGTGAAGATAGGCTGTGTAATTTGCATAGCTAACTTTAGGTGGCTTCTATTTGGCCTTCACATTAACGTATCTCTTTTTTGTCCCTGTTTTACTGTTAATAGTGAGTGAACCAAGGTCTGGAAGCTCTTGCCTTCCTGCTGTTGCTTGCTTATTGTTATGTAATAACATATGTTCAGAGAGGTTGTTGCATTCTGGGAATGTTGCTAGTTTCCCTGTGAGAATATGAGGAGTGTGTGTTTTATTTCATTTTTATGCCTCTGGGTCGGCAATAGCCATGGCCGGAGGAATTTTGTTTTCAGGCTGTCCATCCATCCGTCCGTTTCATTTTCATGAACATGATACTTTTAGAGCACGTAGAGGGGATTTCTTCCAATTTGGCACAAATGTCCACATGGACTTAATGATGAACTAATTAGTGTTTGATGATCATAGGTCAAAGGTTAAGGTCACTGCAACCTAGCATCCATTTCATTCCTGTGATTGCAATGGAGAATTTCTTCAAATTTGGCACAAATATTCAATTTGAATGAAGGATGAACTGATTAGAATTTGGTGTTGAAAGTCCAAAGGTTAAGGTTACTGTTACCTCACCTGTCACATTCTTGTGAAAGCAGTACCTCAAGAACACCCTGATGGAATTTCTTCAAATTTGGCACAAATGTCAAGCTGGACTCAAGAATGAACTGATAAAAATTTGTTGGTCAAAGACAAAAGGTCAGGGTCACTCTGCCTATGTATCCATCTCATTTTGTGAACATGGTACCTCAAGAAGGCCTTAAGGGACTAGTGTTCACTTAGACCTAAGAATAAACTAATTAGATTTGGGTGTTTAAAGATCAAAGGTCTAGGCCACTGTGATCCACAAACAGACATGGATGTAAACTGTAAGTGCAACTTGACATGTTCATGGAGGCATACATACATGAAGCAGTAATTCTATTTTTTTTCTTATTTTCTTGAGTTTGGTGTATGTGATGGATTTGAGTTGTTGGTTTGCTTATTTGTATGATTTCTTTATTTCTTTTAGCACTTTTTGTGTTTCAAGTATTGTTATTATCATTATTGACTCTGTGTGTGTGTGTGTGTGTGTGGTGGACCCCATTTCAAGCTTGTCATTTTAAAAACAGTATTATCATTGAATAAATGTATATCTTAATTTTTTGGTAATCTTGTCTTCTATCTAAAGTGATTTCCATCCTGTGTGACCTAGCTGGGTCTTAAAGTAGTTAAGTGTTGTTATCATTTACGGTGGGTGAAATTTCCCTAGGTGGCACTGTCTCCTGCCACATGTGACATGCTCTGTTGTATTTTTCTCGGAGAAATTTTGTCCCCTGAAGTTTACAGCATAAAGTGTCCTCTAATACTCCAAACACTACAGCCACAGTAAAGGATAACAGCACTATGGAGTTGCATTACCAGCTTTTATAGCCACATGAGAATGATTATCAATTTCAAAGCAGGAGTCAGTAATGTGTGTGTCAGTGTGTGCATTTTACGGACACAAACCATAGACTAACCACATGGGAATACTTTCCTTCCAGACTCCATAAAACATACAAGAACAGCTAGGGTAGAGAATCTGTTTTTTTACAAGGTGTTTCTGAGATTGCACCGAGTAACTGTGTTGATCCTCGGCCCTGGCCCCTCTCTGTGATGTTTCAGAGAAGATGATGAGGACATTTCAACTGCCAACATTAACTTATTTCCTTTACACATACCCCATCACCCCTCCCTCCACTCAACCTTTCTGCAGCACCCTTCTTTTTGTCCCCCTCTTCCATCTGCATCATCCCTGACCCCTATTTGCCTTTCCTTCACTCAGTACTTCTCTTCCGCCGCCATCTTACCTCCAGGGAAGGTGTTCCACACATCAAAGCATTCTAATGCCATCCATTCCGGGACAATCAGCAAACATAGGATAATTGGGTGTTGGTGGAGGTACCCCTCAAGCTCACAGTGCCTCTCTGACAGGAAAAGAGCATCAATAAAAGAAGAGAGGAGTGACAGGCCCGTAGCCCAGAGCAAAGGAAGGGCAATGAAAGCCAGGAATAGTGAGTGATGACATGCATATCAATGCTGCCCCTGCAAGGTAAACAATGACTCTTAATTACCAGGCCAAGTTTTAATTAAGATGACGGTAGAGTAATTATTGCCCCTGACAGGGATGATTGAGCCGGGGAGTCCATGTTCTGATTAGGTTGCTCATCTGGATGCTTCCCGTCCTATAGGGAGGCAATAATGGCGTGACCTCTTGTTGTCAGAGGACAGCTGTGTGGCACAGGGAGGGAGTCTTCAAATGTTCAGTTCTTTCTTTCTTCACATGGCTGAGTACACTTTAGGAAAAAACTTCACTGATATCAGTGAAAACAGCACAGGGCAGAGGGTCAAAAAGATAAAACTCTGCAAACTCCTCGGGTGGCCTTTTTCTTTCACTGTTATGTTTGGCAGTGGTGTAGCTGGCAATATTCTACATTTTTCAACAAATCTCATGTGCAGACCAAAGCCAACAATAAACTGAAATATTATCTGTGATGCATTTGATTCCTTTGTGCAATAGCACTCCATTTTTGTCCAATTACTATGAAAAACATATTAATGAGCCACGCTGTTGCACTGGATAAACACAAACTGTACTTTATTCTGACTCAATCCCCCATACACCGTCTTTCTGCCAAAGTAGCTCGGTCCCAGACCTCTGAATCACTGCCTAACTGGTTTGTGATCAGTGATTTAAATAGGTCAGGTGGTGTCTGTCTCTTTTTAAAACATCTAACCAATCAGAGGGCAGGAGAATTGTGGGAAAGGAGGAGACTCAAGAGAGTACAGACACAACTGAAAACTAAGAATGGACAGTAACAAACTTTAAATTTGATATTATACATGTAAATTGTTGTGCACAACAATGTGACTGTTCAAATTAACTGTAATTTTTAAAAAGAAAAAAGAGATTATCACACTTAAAGGCAAAACACATGACACATGCTGGCTGTTAACAACTAATTATTAACTAATAATATATATTGATCGGGCGGCACGGTGGTGTGGTGGTTAGCACTGTTGCCTCACAGCAAGAGGGTTGCCAGTTCGATCCCGGGTGTGGGAGCCCTTCTGTGTGGAGTTTGCATGTTCTCCCCATGTCAGCGTGGGTTCTCTCTGGGCACTCCGGCTTCCTCCCACAGTCCAAAGACATGCAGATTGGGGACTAGGTTAATTGATAACTCTAAATTGTCCATAGGTGTGAATGTGAGCGTGAATGGTTGTTTGTCTCTATGTGTCAGCCCTGCGATAGTCTGGCGACCTGTCCAGGGTGTACCCCGCGTCTCGCCCGATGTCAGCTGGGATAGGCTCCAGCCCCCCCGCGACCCTCAAGAGGATGAAGCGGTTAGAAGATGAATGAATGAATGAATATATATTGATCTAAAGTAAGAATCATAATCAGAAAGCTAATGTTTCGTTCACACCAAATATGATGGAAATTTTCTCATTGCGTAACTCGATGAGTTTGGATGCTAGAAAATATTGCATTGACTTGCTTCATATGCATGAATAACTTGTGTCATATGCGCGTTAAATCACTAAATGGATGAACTTCCACCAGTACGTCCTTTGTGTCATATGTCCTGGAGGATCTCAATGCTGATCAGCTATCGCGGCTCGAATTGGTTACTGTATTTCAGATTTTTTTAACTCTTGCAAATAAACATATGGCGTGAAGTTGTGCTGCTCACCTCATTTGCACTGCTTAATTTGCGTATTTTGCGTTGTGTCCATCTCACTGCTCAGTGGGAGCTCGTGTCTTTACATTGACTTTACATGTAATTTGTTGTATTCGCACCGAACACAATGCGAATTTTCATGTTGCGTTACTCGCAAGACTTTGAGCGCTAAAATATTATATGTTGACTCGGCTCATACGCACGTGAAATGGCGTAATTGATTAAGGGAACTGCCCATTGGTTCGACAGCCCATTGGTTCGACATCCCATTGCTCCGACCATATTAAACTTATTGTTCCGAAGTCCGTTCCGAAATCATCATGATGCCCTGTGGTTAAGGTCTGGTTAGGTTTAGGCACAAAAACCACTTGGTCAGGGTCAGAAAAAGATCATGGTGTGGGTTAAAATGAAAAAGAAAGTGACAAACACATAAGCCGTGAGCCTGCTTCGCCTCAAGCCGGTCGCGGCGCACCAAACGCCCGCCGCGAGCCGTTCAGCACTGCGGACAGTCGGACTAATGGGATGTCGAACCAATGGGCTGCCGAACCAATGACATGGACCCATTGATTAATTGATTCTGTAGGTTCTCCGCATCATACATCCCCAGAGGATCTCAGTGCTGATTGGCTATTGCAGCACAAATCGGTTGCTATAGTTCAGATTTTTCAGCTCTCACAAGTAAGTGTTCAATGCAGAATTGTGGTGGATCATTTTTATTCTAGAGTTTAAAGAGTTAGATAATAATAAAGGTTTGAAGAGGTTACTGCTGTTGCTGCTGCGTGACACTCTATTGTCACAAACAGTGCATCTTGCTCTATCTTTATCCACAGGTGAAAAGTGGCATCGCACCACTCTACATTTCCCTTCTGCCATTCTCTCACATTTGATGCGTGTTGTGTGATGGTGTGTGTGTGCATAAGGAGTGGGTAGTAGGACAGAAGAAAGAACGACAATGAATGTGTAGAATGGACAAGAGAGCTGCAGAGTGACAGGGGTTAGCTCCAGAGTGAGTACTAACTCCACATTGGAGAAAACAAAGTATCTCCCCTGTGCTCTCCAGCCACGGTCTGGAAGCTGAAGTGGAAAAGCTAACAGCTGTTTTGGTACAAACATTATACTACAGTACTGTAAACATTTTTGAGTGAAATAAACTGACATCTTAGTAAAATGAATGAAAAATGGATATTCACTTGTATAGTACCTTTCTAGTCTTCCAACCATTCAAAGCGCTTTAACACTACATGTCATATACTCAGATTAAACACACTCGCAACACCGATGGAACAGCCATTGGGAGCAATTTTGGGTTCTGTATCTTGCCCAATGATACTCTGACATGCGGACATGAGAAGCTGGGGATCGAGCCACTGACCTTCTGATTGGTGGATGACCTGCTCTACCTCCTGAGCCACAGCCGCCCAATAATTAAACTTACGTTGGTCCAAAGATCTGTGATAACCAGCCACTGTCATTCTCCTGTGTGCCACCTTCAACAGTTCATTGTTCCTCACTTTCCCCTCATCTCAACATTTCTTCATGTCCACCTCCTTGAGGATTTCCAGAAATAACTTCACTTCCTAGTTCTGATTCTCCATACCAGAATCATCCACTGTAGCAATATAGCCTAGCTTGCTCAACAATGAGTGAACATCAGCCCAAGGGTAGAATGTGCACACAGCTAGGTTGTTAATTACTGCACTTGCATGTCTAGTGTGGCAGGGGCAGGCCAGTGTTGTTGCCAGCTTAAATCCTAGCCCACGGGTCGTAAAAAGTGTGCCTGGATGAGTGTGACCTTTCCTATTTGGGGAAGGGGAGGGGTTGACTCACCACCAGGCCACTGCTCTTGCACTCCACAGGACACCTCTCAGGTGCAGTTCTGTAGGGGTCCAGTCAGCCAGCTCGCTCTTCCTTGTGGTTGTTCAGAGTAAATACTTACTTAATTTTTGTCTTAATTTCTGTGCAGTGGGGGTAACTGGAGATCATCCATTTTTAAATACAATCTAGGATCTCTACTGAATTAATCAGTAGACTACTTTTGGTGGGCTTGCTAGCTTGTTTTATTTTCTGAACAAAGTCAAATTATTTAGCACGACACCACATCCTTTAAGTTTTGAATTTTTACTGCTCTTTTCTGTTACATAAGCAATGGATTAATGTTGCTAATGTAAGTGCTGACCCACACTTGCACAGTGTAGCTAAAATATGGCAAAATAAGTGAACAGTAACCTATAGAGCTTAAATAATATTTTTTCATGTTAAGACTTTGACAGTTTATTGTATGATTCTTCAGTTAAAGGCTGTGGAAACAACGTAATGAGAAAGACTACATGTCACCTATGTACCTATGTGACGTCACTTCATCACACTTTCCCTCCACTTCTCAACTCACAGTGCTGCTGCTGTGTCTACGGAACCATTAGATCAAGATGCTGGTGTGCTGAAACTTTCCACATGTCCAGACTTGTAGTGGTTTTCGCCACGCTTAAGGCTTTTGTCCTCTCCTTGGAAGAAGGCAGTGAAGTGTTGCAGAGACACAGCTATGTTCCGAGTGCGAGTGGTGACGTATATCATACGCGTCGGGATCAGCGAAGAGCTGTAGTCCACAAAGCGCTCTCACACAAAACCTAACAGTATCAAACTTCTTCCCGCTAAATTGTAGCCTTCTTTGCACGAAAAATTACATTAAAAATTCACAAACAACATATGTGAAATTCGTGGCACAATTCAAATGGGACCAGGAAATAATTTTCATCTAGCCACTGAAACACATTATGAGAAATCGATTTTTAAGGTCCCATGTACCGGAAACGGAAACACGCAATTTACGAGCTCTATAGAATTGTCATTGTCTTGTAATCTAAGACATAATTTTCTCTATTCAGAACAGAATTATTCTGAGACACCTTTGTTTTTCTATGTGCCGTATTCCTTGTCCATTTCCATGTTTTTTTAAAGCAAAAACCAAAAATCTTGTTTTGTTCACACACTGTAAAAATGACTTTTTTTGTTACCTCAGCTCATTTTCCTTAGTCAGTCCAACTATAAGTATCTAAATCATTGGGCCAACTTGAAATATTAAGCTTTAATGTTGTCAACTCAGTTAAATCAGAACAGTCCAGGTAACTCAGATTGCTCAGTTGACTCAATTAAATGTGAGTAGCCCCTGCAAAACGGCCTTGAACAACCCGCACGTCACAGACTGCCCTCCTGCTCCTCGTGTCAGTTGGAAAGGACACCATTTCTGTCAAGCAATGGAACAGCAACAACATAAAACTGAGCAGAGAAAAGCATGTTGACATTTTTATCACAATATCCAGGTATGAGTCCCTCCTATTAACAGTTTATGTTCACAAGTGTGTTAAATGAATGTGTATACCAAGCCCCAACCTCCGGGGGAGACGAGTGAGACCAATGCAGAAGTGCCAAAAACTGCAGTTCACTGACTGTCCACTTGAGGCTGGCTCCGGAAGTGAGTCAATTCCCATAGACCCCCATGTTAAAATGCCCAACTTTAGAGCAGAAATAAACATGTTTACAGCCTGGTACAAAAAATGGTTTTGGTCTCTATAGTTAAGTTCCCCTTTCATGACAACTCTGGGGGGGGGGGGGTGAATTTTTTTCTAACTCTTCCGTTTAAATGTTATTAAGGTTTGAAATTGCGCATAATTAAGGGCGTGGTCACTTTGACTGACAGGTCGCACCATCACGGGTGGCTAACTAGCATGCTAACTAGCCGCTGGCTCTGCTGCTTAGCTGAGCCTCGACTCGGCCGTCTGCTCGGCGTCATCTCAGCCAATTCGTGCCCATGTTCAAGGCATTGAACCTGTCCTCTCAGCCATGTTTGCGCCTTTCGGATAATTTTTCAGGCAAATATTGGAGTAATATGGCTTGCTGTTCGACTAATTATACCAACAGACCGTCCAAGAAGTCTGTGCTCCAGGTTTTTCGGTAAGTGAAATTCTGAAATTCTAGTATTATTTTATTTATGTTTATATGTTAGCACTAATTAGCGGTCATCATCTAGCTTGTCAGCAGCGTGTATCGGTGTTTGCGGTCACCACCTAGCTTGTCAGCTTATTATTATATTATTAAGTCTTTATTTAACACATGTAAAATCACGTTGATACCGGAGGTCTCATTTTCAAATGCGACCTGTATCACAGCAGCAACATCCACATCAAGTTACAGAGCCACAGACAAAACGATACAACACAAGCTTAGCTCGTTAACTAGCTGATCAGCCAGCTAACATTTAGCCTTCGAGCAAGATGCCAGTCCGGGAATGCATCGAAGTCAGAGCCTGACAGAGAAGTGTTAGGATGTAGGCATTTAGGGAGAGAATATTTTGAACAAAAGGCTGAGGCTGTGTGAGGTTTGAAAATAAAGGTCCACCACGTTAGTTAGCTAACGTGTTGCAATGTTAACGTTGTCATATGAGCAGTGTAACGTTAATGTAACATTAAGGCTATACTTGTGTATTTAAATTAAAAAGTGGCGAACTGTGTGAAATTACAATAAGGTGTGTAACGTGATTGAAAAAAAACTAATGTGACATTTGACTGTCACATATAAAATATTAATAAGATTGCTGTATGATATAGGCCTGTGTTTAAACAACAATAGATAATGCACAGACAGAATATGGGGACTGTGATGGCCACCACCTTTTTGTTTTGCTAAAATAAAATGATTATGATCTGTTAAACGTTGAAGTAAGTTAAGTTGTATTGTTTGCATGTAAAGGTGTCTGTAAAGTAGGTAGCTAACACATATATTACTTTTAATATCTATTTGTCTGTGTAAAGTTTTCCTCTAGGTGACCCAGACAGACTGGACCAGTGGACACTCAACACGAGGAGACAGAACTGGACTCCAAACAAGACTTCCCGTCTGTGCAGTGAACACTTTGAGAGTCATCACTTCAGCACTGACTCCAGGATAAAGACACCTTTTTTTATACAGTACCTCACAAAGAGTCAAGAAAGTTATTAGTTTAAAATTATGAATTATTGTCCATAATACATTTAAATGCATTACATAAATTACTAATTGTCATACATTACTAAGTACTCGATTAGGGCACAGCTTGCTCTGTACTATTCCTGATAAGGTGAAATTACTGACACACCAGTGCAGTTTAGTGTTCCCCTGATGCAAAAGGCCAAATGAAGATTTTATTAATCAAGGAACATGACATGTATTTACCAACTTTAACATTTTAGTGCTTTTTATGCAAAGACCCTTTATCAAAGTGAGAATTACTATCTTTTTCCCCACACACAGTCTGTGAAGAACCAATGGAGAAAACATTCTCATAATGAGACAGCTGAACATAGCATGATTCCACAGTGGCAGTGAGCTTTGGTTAACAGTTCAGTTTCCTTTTGACAGCAACAATTATTTTAATGTGGATGAATTGCATACTGTACATTCATACTCCACTTGTCTTGATAGTACAGTTAAATTTAAAATCACATTCAAATATAAAGTTGAATATCTACAGAACTTAAACACAAAACTATTTTATGAATGACAGCCACTTACTCAGCAATAAGATCATTTTGGTGGTGAGTGGGCTTTAACCAAGACAGGCTGTAGTCAATGTTTTCTACCTGTGTTTTTAACCTATTATCTTTCTCTCATGTAGGACACTTGAGGAAAGTTACAACGCTTCGGCCAATGTGATATTTACTCCACAGTAAAGAGGTTGTTTCACAAGAAATTAAGATTTTGCAAATTATGACACTGGGTCCTAATCCATAGGTTTTATAATTACTGTTATAAATCTTTTCATTTATTTCATGTGTACTTTTGTAACATTTTAAAATGGATGTTTTCATGAATGCAAGCTTTGACTTAATTTTGTTAAACTGTTTGTGAAATGGTTCGAATTTTTGTGATATAAAGTGGATCAGACAAAATTTACTTTAGAGTAAAAGCAATTTTTTTGAAAGCTGTCTTTCATCAGTTTCCTGTGATGATTGGAAATATAGTGGTGATTTAAACCTTTAACAAAATATAATAGTTATTAATGGCATCTTAATGTTTTCATTTATGTCTTAACATTTACCCAAGTTTGCATTTATCTTAGCAGAATGTAAAAAAAAAGAAAAAAGAAAAGCTGATGTTATGTGCTGGTTTTGTTTGAACATTTCTTTAAGACAAATGAAGAAATTTCACTGAGAAACTCTTCTCCTTTTGTGAAAAACAAGGAAATATGTGCACACTGAATAGTTTTAAGTCCCGTAGGAGGTATTGTTTATTTGTGACGCTGTGACATATCAGAAGGTTCTGTGGGTATTGCTCGGTATTGAGACTTATATAGTGAGGCTAAAAAAAACCCAGCAACACATAATTGGCTGATTATCTTTCTGCTTGCCTCACTATAAAAACGTCACAGTACCTTTGCCTGAGGAAGACCCTCTCAGAGTTGGCAACATAGCAACAAGTGATACCTCCTTGGGGCTTCAAAACTATTGTGTCCAGCTAATTCTTTGTTTTTCACTTTGAGCCCTTTTATCCAGTCACATTCTTCTGTGTTAAAACTAGACTTCTAACAGAGCAGCAAACAAAGGTTACTCTCCAAAATCTTCTCAGGCTCTGCTGCTGGGTGTAAGGTGCTTAGTTATCTTCAAGTACAAAGTTAAAATAATCAGGCCCACACAGAAATGGACAGCTTAATTTTTTTGTCAGTGACAATGTTAAACATTAATGCTTAATGTTTTGTCTGTAGTATATGATTTGTTTGTCCTTTCAATTGACAGTCAGATTTGATTGTGAAATACAACATTCAGTCAGTAACAAAGACAAAAGGAGTGCAAATATAAATAGAATTTATTGAAATTTTAAACAAGTTATAGATGAATATCTAAAACTCAACATTAGCCATGACAGCCTGGGCTATGATCAGGCCTAACAAAATGTGTCCTAAAGGCCAAATTCAAAAGCAGTGACACTGCCAACTGTAAGCAGTTCACTGCGTTTGGAGGTGGTCTTTAAGACAATTAACTAATTTACTTAAAAACATATAATTTCTCCTAGGTGTGAGATGAATGTGTCTGATGTGAGGGTGCTCAATTATGGCACCATTTAAACTATGAACAAATGTAGCCATAACACACATTTCCTGGCCTTATCAATCTTTGCTGGATTGCCACCAGCCTCCCACCTGCATCTTTGGGCCAATGAAGAAAATATTATCTTAATGCCAGGATGCTGGAGGTGAAGCTGGTGCAGGTCCTCCTTCATCATGCTGACCAGCTTCTTGACACTGCTGACCTTCCTCATGTCACTGCCGCCACAGTGGATGATGAGGACATCTGGTGCTGCTCTTCCTCGCAGGGAGTGGGAAAAGAAGGAGAGAAGGCCTCCCCATTGCAGTCCACCCCAGCCAAACCAGCAGACACGGACGCCCGGCATGCTGAGGGTACTTCCCAAGGTCTCTGTAGCTCTCTGGACACCACGCCGGACATAGCTGTCACCAATGATCCACGCTGTGTATATGAAAGTAAAATGAGTGTAATAAATTACTAGCGTTATATATTTTAAAAAAAGTTGAAGCGTTTTTTTTTTTAAGATAACAGCTGAATCATTGTTTCAAAGTTTGTTGTATAACGTTAGTTTCAGCTAAACTCAACTTACCTCAAGTTTCGTGAGGGAGCTGGCACCAAGGGAGCAGCCAACACCACAGGGCTAGCCAAAGTAACGTAGCTTCTTAGCCTCGTAGCTTCTTAGCCTAGCTTGTTAGCCTTAGCTAACTTAGCAGCGCTGAGCGAGGTGGGCGTGTTTAGGCAGCCAGGCTTCCTTTGGCCCACCTCTTTGCCCATTTTTGATTGTCCGGGAGTTGGGCGGAGTCAGGCACTGCCAAGATGGTGACGTCCAGAGCGGAGTATTTTGAGCTTCAAATCCACTCTTCAGAAACGGACGGATGACGTCACGGTGACTACGTCCATTATTTTATACAGTCTATGGTGTATACCTGCTCTGGGAAGTATTTGTTTGACGATATGTCCGAATATTTTTAACTTAAATGTGCGCCAACCAGAGCTGGGTATATTGTGTTACAAAGTAACGCGTTAGAGTACTTAAAGTACATTTTCAAACAAGACATCAGTTACTTCCGTTACTTTTAGAACGCTGGTCTTTCAGCTCCGAAACAGCAACGGCTGTCGTTTGGTTCTAATAACGAAGATAACGTTAAACCTATCAGTCTGAAAGAAGCCACGGAGCTTGTGGCTCGCTACGTGGTTGGAGAAATGCTGCTGTCTATAGTGGAGTCTAAATAGGTGGAGTAGGACTCGCTGACAGACATATTTCAGACTCAGGACTTGCATTATGCCTGGTACACGCTACATGCTGGTACTCACCAATTATCCCTGGTCATCTTTAACGGCGTGTGTGATGTCATCAGGTTATTCTTGTCCTATTTTTATTACTTTCACGATTGTTTGAGTCATTGTGTCTGTTCGTGTGCCAGCCAACATGTTGTTGTAGTCACCTAAAAGCGTCAGCAGATGGCAGGAGCTACATTTTAAGCGCCATACATAAACTGTCAAGCTACTGTATCTTCCACAGGAAGTTGTGACAAATATTTCAGAGTAAAAGCCCATTTAGAAAATGGAGGGATTCTCTCAGCCGAGGTTATAAGGGGCTTTTAATTTGAAACAAGTGTTGAGTTTGAAATGACGTTGCGATATGTTAACTTTATAAAGACAACGGAGCGGATAAAAAGTAAATATATAAACACACAGAGGGATTAATAAATAACGGAGCGTCTATAATGTAGTTTGTTTCAAATGAAGCTGGGAGCCTCTGCAGTTGTGGTGAGTAAAAGCCCCGCCGCTATTTGTTATTGTCATTACTTTATGTCCGACTGTGAGGATGTACCATTGTTTGCTAGCTTGATGCTAATGACAGTAACGTTAACTCAGCGGGTTGACAAAGTGCCTCTGCTGTTTCACACCATCATTTCCCCCTTTTACTCTGTGTGGTAACATCCCTGGAGGAAATATTAAAAATGCTGGGGTGTTGTTGTCATACAGTTGTCTACGGCAGCAGATCATTCTGTGTTTCTACTGGTCAAAGTGACGGCTGTGATGGGAGAATTGGATCTCAGTGAAGGGCAAGTGGTCCATAACTTTAATTTTGGAGACAAAAATATGTAGGCTTAACGCCCTGTGGTCCATTGCCCAGTAGGAAATGTAGAATACTCAAAAATACTTCAAAAGTGTGTGAGTTGGGGCGTAGGTGGCTCAGTGGTAGCGCAGGCACCCCATGTACAAGGCTGTTGCCGCAGTGGCCCGGGTTCGACTCCAGCCTGTGGCCCTTTGCTGCATGTCACTCCCTCTCTCTCTCTCCCTCCCAAAAATGCCCCAAAAAATATCTTAAAAAAAAAAAAAAGTGCTTGAGTTACTTTTCTCAGGGAGTTATGCTGGAAGCACTTTTAAAGTAATTGAGTTACTTTACTCAGGGAGTAACGTTGGAAGTACTTTTAAAGTAATTGAGTTACTTTACTCAGGGAGTAATGCAGTAAAGTAACTGGTTACTTTTTAAAAAAGTAACGCAGTAACGTACGTTGATTACTTTTAAAGTAACCCTGACCCAACACTGGCGACGACAAATGAGCTAACGTTAACTACGCTAACGCTAATGCTAACCACTCTGTCATCTATGTAGTGAGTGTATTTGGTTATTTGAACATTTTTCACTTTATTACTGGTACTCAGTTGAACATATTAATGTAAGTGTTAGTGTTAAGAAAGTATATATTCAAGTATATTCAAGATGCTGTTCTTATTTCCTGTGGTAGGCCTACGCGCTCATCACAGCCCTGTGCATATCACTGATTTTTATCTGCTCGGGGTTTGGCACTTAGAAACGGACTCCATTTTATTTTCTAGGGTAGACAAGCCGTTACTATTGCCTCGTGTGTGTGTATATCCCTGTGTGCTAGGGCCATAACGGTACATGTATTTGTGTTGAACCGTTCGGTACGCGACTTTCGGTTCGGCACGACCCTGTACCGAATTATTGGGCACAGGATATTATTTTATTTTATTTTGTTTTATTTTAATTCCGTTTTTGCGAGCCGAACCATTTAAAATATCTAGTTCCCCGACAGACATAATTGAGGGACGGCCCGAGTCCCGTAAATCTCCGCTTTCACTTTGTGCAGCGCATTCTCGCATTTTGACAACATGGCAAGTGAGCCTGACGAACCTGAAGACCCACCTGCAAACCTTAAGTCCTCCGTTTGGGAACACTGTGGTTTCAGGGTAAAATACGAAGATGGAAATAAACAAGTTGACAAGACAAAAGCAGTGTGCCGACACTGTATGTACTTGGAAACACGTCTAACATGCTAACGCATCTTAAGCGACACCACCTGAGTTTGAACGTTAACCGGCACGACTAGAAAAAACAATCTGGTAAAAACTAAGATATCGTCGTTGTTTAAAAAGAAAGAGCGTTTCCCTGACCATCGCGCTAAAGAAATAATCGCCATTGGAGTTGAGTAAAATTGTTTTAGCTGCACTTTAGATATAAGCATGTTTTGTTTACTGCACTTCAACAAAGTAGGAAAGCTAAGTAAGTTCCTAGTAAAACTGAATCTGAGCAGGCTTTAAAGCTGACCAGCTGCACTATACTTTTTATTTTAATTGAGTAAAACTGTTAAAGCAGAAATGTATATTTATATTTTTCATTCAAAAAATGTGTTAAAAAACAGCAGGATTTTATTTTTCACTTTTATATTTCCGTTTTCATTCAAACAATGTGAAAAAGCAGGATTTTATATATATTTGTTTCATTCAAATATTGTGTAAAAAGAGTTAACTGCTGTGGTGGTATATTTTAATAAGGTTACCAATAAGTTAACGAGATTTAATAGTTATCTATTTTTTTCATTACTGTACCGAAAAAAAACGAACCATGACTTGTGTACCGGGGTACGTACCGAACCCAGATTTTTGTGTACCGTTACACCCCTACTGTGTGCTGATGAAAACTACCATAAACTTAACACATTTTCTGCCCTTCTCCCTCAGAGACACAGGAGAGAAGGGGAGGGAAAGCTGCAGCGGCACCTGTGGCTTCCACAGACAAACTCGCTCTGCTCGGTCACGAGGCGTTTTCGGTAAATGTGCACGGTCAAAGTCAAGTGTGTTGTTTTTGTTTTGTTTTTTAAATAATGTTCATGGAAATGTTAGTCAATGGCAGATTTGACATGAGACATGACATAACATGAACATAAAATAAAATAATGTCAGGGGATCACAGAATGTAGATAAAAATGATAGATTAGCTACCTTGGAGAAATATGGAGAAAGGTAACTCAGTGGTTTTGATGGTTTTTCTGTTTTTAGAATGTTAGATTGTTATAATATATTGTTTGAACTCCTTTTCAAAAATTAAAAATTTTGATTTATAAATATGGTAATATATTGCAACTAACAAAATTAAATTGATGATGTAATATGGATCTGTTTTGTGGAAGGTTTCTTCTCTTATACTCCTAACAAATCTTCTAGTTGTAGAACCAGATGAACTGAACAACTACTGACCCCATATATGGTGCATGGAAAACTCATGGTCTCACCCAAGGTGTCTTTACTTGATTGAGGTAAGCCTATGGTAAATCTATTTTTTTTTTTTTTAAGTTAAGTATATTAATCATTTTTCTTCCATAACAATTCTGCCAGGGATGGGGTAAATTTGGTTTGAATTCAATCATTCTGATTTTACATACAGGTTTCCCCCATCATATCTTTCCTGGAAAAGTTATGAAATAATAAAAATTGAGAGAATGTTTTGAATATAGACTGTTTTTGACTGCTTCTCTTCTCATCTTCTCTTCCTCTCCTCCCCTCATCTCCTTCTCTTCCTCTCCTTTCTCTCATCTTCTCTTCCTCTCCTCCCCTCATCTCCTCATCTCCTTATCTTCTCTTCCTCTCCTCCCCTCATCTCCTTCTCTTCCTCTCCTTTCTCTCACCTTCTCTTCCTCTCCTCCCCTCATCTCCTTCTCTTCCTCTCCTTTCTCTCATTTTCTCTTCCTCTCCTCCCCTCATCTCCTTCTCTTCCTCTCCTTTCTCTCATTTTCTCTTCCTCTCCTCCCCTCATCTCCTCTTCCTCTCCTTTCTCTCATCTTCTCTTCCTCTCATCTCCTTATCTTCTCTTCCTCTCATCTCCTTATCTTCTCTTCCTCTCCTCATCTCCTTCTCTTCCTCTCCTTTCTCTCATCTTCTCTTTCTCTCCTCCCCTCATCTCCTTCTCTTCCTCTCCTTTCTCTCATTTTCTCTTCCTCTCCTCCCCTCATCTCCTCTTCCTCTCCTTTCTCTCATTTTCTCTTCCTCTCCTCCCCTCATCTCCTCTTCCTCTCCTTTCTCTCATCTTCTCTTCTTCTCATCTCCTTATCTTCTCTTCCTCTCCTCCCCTCATCTCCTTCTCTTCCTGTCCTTTCTCTCATCTTCAATTCCTCTCCTCCCTTCATCTCCTATCTTCCTCTCCTTTCCGACCAAGAAACCTTCCACAAATCTTCCAGTTGTAGAACCAGAAGAACTGAACAACTACTGCCCACTGACCCCATATATGGTGCATGGAAAACTCGTGGTCTCACCCAAGGCATTTTTACTTCATTGAGGTAAGCCTATTTTTTTTTTTTTTAGTTAGTTTCTAAGTTAAGTATATTAATCATTTTTCCTCGATAACAATTCTGCCAGAAATGGGGTGAATTTGGTTTGAATTCAATCATTCTGATTTAACATGCAGGATTCCCACATGATGTATTTCCTGGAAAAGTTACAGTTTTTCTCAATTGCTAAAACAATAAAACCCATTGGCTGAACAAAGTTCACAGTTGCCTGAACTCATTTAGCTAATTGTTCAGTCTGTTGTCAATACCTTAAACCATTTCACATGGTAAAACACAATTTGCAGATCTCACTTAGACTTTTCAGCAGAACTCTAAACACATTTTCATTCTCAAAACACATTCTGCACTCTAATGCACATGTCATCCATACTGGTAAACACAAGTGGCAACAATCAAATACAAATAGAGAACACATGTCATTGATTAAACACAATCACTGAAAATTGATTTCACTTGTTTCAAATCATGTGACACAACCAATATAAGCCAGTTCAGAGAGCAAACAGGTTGTTGAAGGTGGGACGGAGAAAGTCAGGAGGGAAAATATTGCTTGTGATGTTGACGAAGTGCGCTGGCCTAACCCAGCCCAAACACAAGAAGAAGCACGCTGATCATATGTTTACTCCTTTGATTTTTGTATTGTGCAGTATACTGTAGTACAGTGCATTGTAGGCTGTATACTGTACAATAAACAAATTGTCTGGCCCTGAACATTGTGCTTTCCATTTGTTTACAGTACTGACTGCTCAATAGATTTTGACTGGTTGCAGGTTCATATCAACAAAGAACAAGAATTACAGTATCACAGAAACAAAGGACAAGTTTGTGAGATGCAGGGTACAGTACTGTAAAAATAGGAGTACAAGGAGGAGGAAGAACAAAAAAAATTGCAAAGAGCAAAGCAGAGTATAATTTCTGATCAGTTTTGAGCTACTATGATAGAACATGTTTTCATTCATCAAAAGACAATGACAGAAAAATATGAAATTTGTTTTGAGATTAAAAATGTACTTCTCCCTGAGAACTATATGTTTTGAACATGTTTTGTATTTTTTGGTGTATTGTTTACTGACTGCTTGATAGTGTATATCATTTTAATTGCTTTGTTTATGATTTGAGAGCAGTGTTTGGTTTTGAGCACAGGTAAATCTGTTTTGAGGCGAAAGTTTCATTTTGCACGAGGAGTCAGAGGTCAAAGGCAAAATTTAATTGATGATGTAATATTGATGATGATGTAATATCAGGAGTAAAAGAGAAGAATCCAAACAATACATTTATATAGGCTACGTAAGAGAAAAACCATAGTCAGTGTTTTGGGAAATGAAAGTCAAGTGTGGTTTGAAGCAATGTCATCAGCAGAACCTACGTCAAAGGGGGTGGAAATATAGCATTTTGACCCTATAACATGCATATTTTGACCAAAAGTTTAATTTTAGTTTTGTTTACATGTCTGGAGGTTGGATGACTTGGACTTGCAAATACTGTACGTTTTCATCATCAAACCAGCACAGCATTATACAACATTGCAAAGATGCAAAGACTGCAAAACATGGACATTACAGTAGATATTGCCCCTTGCCTTGCATCTACAGTGCCTGTGTGGGCTCTTTTAAAACACAATTTGCTCTCAAGACTCATCTTTTGAAACATGGGTCTCACACTGATTTTGTTGCTAAGGGACTTAAATCCACAGACATCTGTACTGACCGGAAGTGGGGAGGCAGTAATATGCCAAACATGGAAGTGATTGAAAGTGATCATGCAAGTAACCTATTTACACAAATGTGCAACTTAAAAAAAAAAAAAACCAAACAAACGGTGCAACTGCTAAGCTTTTATATTATTATATTTATACATATTTTTATTTATAGTTTTAATATAAAACTTTTATATTTTGTGTTGCAATTGTATAAGTACTTATGTTAAGCACCTTTGGCTGGCATTTTTCATGTTCACTGTACTATGCCTGAACTTGAGATAGAAAAGATGGTGAAAATAAATAGTTTTTAAAAAAGTAATTTGTTTTCCACTCAAGTCATTTTAGAAAATAAGTGATTTAGTTGACTTGACAAATAATGCTATTGAAGGTATTGATCAAACTTAAAGAGGACATGAAACACTAAACATAGTTATCATAATTTAAAGAGGGTCTCTCACTCTAAAAAGATAATTTTAGTTTAAACACTGAAAATGAAAGGATTCTCAAAATCCTGTCATTTAAGTTCAGCTGTTAAAACAAAGGGCGGCGCCATGTCTGTTGTGTCGCCGGACGTGACGTCACCGAAGTGGTTGTCAAGATCACAGTGAAGTCAAGACAGTGGAGCATTTCTGAACCAGGTTGAGCGCCACACTTTTTGACAATGGAGGAAGACGAACTGGAGAGGCCTGTTGAGTCTGTGACAAGCCCCATTGCCTAAGCATATGAGCCTATAAGGCGTGGGAATCGAGGAGTGGTACGGGAGGAAGAAGTGGTTGAGCCGGTAATTTGGGGTCAAGAGCGTGTCGGCCACATTACGTGGTGTCAGTGTGGCGATGCCCACTGTGCCAGAGTCCATTTGCTGCCAGGCGGCTGGTCTGGACCATCTTCTCCATGACCACCCCTGCATCACCATCGTGCGCTCATTCAGCATCCTGTGCTGGGAGGTGGACGTGTTGGAGGTAGCGATGCTTTCGGGATGTCAGAGCTGAGACGCTGCAGCGCCCGTCACCAGCAGGTAAGTCAGGCTAGCTGTAACCGTGGGCGAATGACTCAGTAACCGTATGCAGTAAAGAAAACAAATACATGCACTACGGTGTTGGCCAGGAATATGAACAATATTTCCATGTGCTGTTTGTTTACATACAGTTGTTGTCTGACCGAAACGTCTTTGTGTCGATTCTCCGGTACTAATTGCTAGCTAACCCACAGCGTTAGCTAGTTGACGCTAACAGCTATTAGCTATCAATGCTGGTACCTAACGTTAGTTCGCTGGTTCACATAGCTGACTATGTTACATATTGCTACTGGTGAACGAGCCAGTTAGATGCGGAACATGTCTGAGAGGCCTGACATAACAATATAATGCCACATGAATGCTTTCTATACGTAGTTTGTTTACATCGTGTTGTGCAGCACATTATGAAACCAACGTTTGGGAAACCGCTGTCAAAACACTGTGACGCAGACAGTTTGATGTCCAACATTCAGACGGGTTCATCCTCAATAACTTTTGAGTGGGATGAGCAATACACAGTTGACATATATTCTGGAATCTGAAAGGAATGATTCAATATTTTGTACTTTGTAGGTGATATAGAATAATACGTAGAAGTGGATATGAAGCAAGGCTCAAGTTAACATAAATTACCAAATGGATTTCCACTCTCAGACTCTAACAAGTGGACACATATAAAAGAAAAAAGACGCACTGTTATATCTTTCCTGACAACAAACAACTTGTTTATGATCTTAAAAAAATTGAGACAAATCTAACCAATACATTTCTTTTCCATCAGCCTCTTTAGGTTGACTGCCTACAGACAGTTTACCCTCTGGGCCAGGGGCCATTTGGGAAGGAAGAACCAGGTCCCAATTCCAGCCTGTGTGGCCTGGCCTTCCACAGAGGTACAGTATGAGTGGTCATTGTTTATGACCTGGTTGGTAAGTATGTCATCTGTCAATGTGCCTGTGCAAATGTACTGATTATTGTCTCCCTCTTCTGTATCCTGTTGAAATGGATCGGTCTGGGTGCCGACACTGACTGTTAAGGTGTGCACACTGCCTGTCACCTGCTCTATCTCCTCACTGATGTCAGCCTATGGGAATTGCTGCTGGCCACCAGTTGCATGCATGCCTGCCTAACCTGTTAACACAAATGTACACATTTTAGGTACCCAAATGATGTTATCAGCCTTAACATGAAAGACTTTGTACTTACATCCTGACTACTTATTTATTAAAGATTCATATACCTAAACACTTTTTGTTGTGTTGTTATTCTTTCGATAATCATGCATAGAAAACTATTCAATGTATCCTCTGTTTTGTTTCAGTGATGGTTGGGTGTAATTGGTTTTGGTTAAATGTCCATACCAGTTCTGGCTGTAGTGCTTGTTGAATCATTTTAATTATTTGGTGTTTTATTATCATAAGATTAATGTGTGTAAACACTGGGGATGTTTGCTTTGCTTCTGAGGGACATTAAACAAAATTAACAAAATTATAATGTTAATATCACATTTCTTGTAGGAGCCTGGGTACAGAATGTAGCAGCCAGAATCATATGTCATAATGTCACCAGTTCTTTTCCTCACTGACTTATCTTATTTTCTACAGTTCTACTAGTTATTATTCTTTTGTGACTATCAAAAGTATCAATGTACAGTTATTTCTAATGTCCATGGAGAATCATGCACCTCACTACATTAGCAATGTCCTCCTGATTTGCACTAATGTACAATGTGTTTTTACTAGGTGCTGTAGTAGGTAATAGTTACTAGTACTAGTTTTTAGAGACTGATAGTATCTGCCATGAAGTGTCTGTTGTGTGTTACTGCAGTTCAGGACCAATACAAAGTTCCAGTGCTATTTGCATAATATCTACAATGTATGTTCAGTAAAAGGTAAAAGCTAGACTAGAATGAAATGCTGAATAACTGCCAAATGCATCAGTATATTATTAGGCCTGCCACTGCTACTGTTCTTGTTGACTATTTAGTGTTATGGTAATGTTGGTTACATGGACCGCGGAACGCATCTGAACAAGGTGGGGCCATAATTTCAAGTCACGCGGAGGGGGTGGGGGGGCATATGCACTGAAACAGACAATATTACTGATGTATTAAATAACGTTGCGGAGCACTTGTTTTATTCCACACAGTCACATCTACAGTACACGCATGGACACGAACACATGCTTGCTCAGATTAACCCCTCTGATCCCACTCTAACATTCACACACAACAGGCCAAGCCTATACATAAAGGCACAGATGAGGCCACAGTGGAAGCTGGAGTAATTTGATCATTTTGTTTTTTCTGTTTACTTGAAGAAAATCAGATATCGACTTCTGTCTCTTCATTTTCCCAGATGCAGCCAGCGCAGGTGCCCGCCGTTAGCTCGCGACGCTCATGCATGACGTATTGATAAACAATGCACTTGATAGGCACACTAATATCAAAACAGTATGCAGCAGTCAGTGGGAGTTTTTTTATTGGCAGCAGTTGGTGAGAGTGAGTGAAGGTGTGTGGTGACTTGGCTCGTAAAAAACACAGATAGGCTACAAGTTAGGCTTTTATTCATATAAAATAGTTTGTCAGAGTAGAGCCCTGCGTGGGACTGTTTTCTTCATCACGCTCCTGCCTGCTCCTCTGAATTTCTGACCATTACCGCCCGCAACCGCAACGTGTGTGTTACACTCCCACCCACTCCCGCAAAACTCTGAGAATTTATGCCCGCACAATAATAGAGATGCATTGATTTTGTGTCTTCTCCCATCCCGCAGGAGAAAACACGTCATTTTATAGGCTATTAATAAAGAGATTCATGGGGTTGTTTATTTCGTTCCCCTGGCCTGCATGTCTTTTGACACACTGGTCAAGAATAGCGCTCCTATTTCGTTGTTTTCATTTAGTTTTTAATGAAATAGGCCTAAAGGCTGTTTCATATTCTATTCTCCTCCTCTGTATTTATTTAGGCTATTTTTCTACCTTTATATAATCACGCAGTGATTGAGGTTAAGGCAAGCCGGCGCCAGGATGAAGTTACTGAGGGAGCGGTTAAAAATTACGAGGGGGCAAATTTTTATTATGCAACATAGGTTCACACAGTGAGTTATAAAGAGCGCGCAGACGTACGTAATAGTCGCTCGTAATGAGAGCTTGTCGCCGGTGAAACACAATAAACTGCACATTTTCTTTCATGTTTGTCTCATGACAGATGGAGCTGACAGACAGACAGACAGACAGACAGACAGACAGGTGGAGCAAGCGGCAAATTGGTATGAAAGCTGGTTCAGGGCATATTTGTCCATTTATGAATAAATATGGAGTGGAAACGCTCATGCATGTGCACCAAGTTCCTGTGTTGACATCCCGTCGCTAGGCTACATCTTCTTCTTCTTCTTCTTTTTCTTCTTCTTCTACTGTTTAATGGCGGTTGGCAAACAGCGAATTGGCCCATTACCGCCACCAACTGGTGGAGTGTGGATCAAAATGACTATTACTATTTGCGTTGGGTCCCGCCGGGTCCCAATGCAGCCCTTTATGTCAGAGTACAAAAGTTACCCGGGCCATGGCCCCCCTGGCCCCCCCGGTTCCACGGTCTATGGTTGGTTTTGACTAAACATTAGCGCTAACATCGGCCAATCAAAAATGCTAATTTTGTTGTGAGCCAATTCCGGTCCAGAAAAAAAAAGTAAAGAAAAAGTAAATTATTGTGCCTTACGTTGTGTCGTGATGGCTCCGACATATATATGCACATGTATATTTATTTTTTAATTTGCCACTAGACGCGTGTGACAACTTTTCGGCAGCCAAGCCATGTGAAGGAAAAGCTAGCTAGAAAAAACTTTAGTGCATGCATGGCAAGAGGAATAAACAGGATGACGGTGAGGAAGATAACGGGATTGGAGTTGATGTATGGGGATTTTATTACGTTTGGATTCCTGACTGACTGCTTTGGAAAACGTGGAGTCACGGTTAGTAGTATTTCTTTAGCGGTTTGCATCACCTGTGATGACCGCTGACTGTATGGTGTGGGATAACATGAGTTTTAGGTGAAAACTCTCAGGCCCGGATGTTGATATGGGTTGTGGTTCATTTTTAATTTCGGACAGTAACTTTGGCACATGCACCATGCAGTGTTGCCGACCCTCTCCTGGCTGCCATCCTCACCCGGAGCAGCTGCCACCTCTTCCGTAAAATTGTGACTTTCCACCCTCCTCCTCTTCACTGGCTCAAAAGCATAGGCCACTGGGTTTGATGATAGATCAATATATCTTTCGGCTTCGTCCTCTGACATCTTTTCACTCGGTAAATTTCCTAAACTACTGCTTCTTCGTCTTCCTCCGTCTACAGACACAGTGTCGTGAAACCAACCAACCACTCCGATGACGTAGGCAGTGACGTAAAATAAAGATGGCGCTGAGCACGGCCCAAAACATATCGTAAATGCATTTAAAAAGTGGATTTTCTCTAAAATAGGCTGACTTTTCCAACTTTTTATTTCGTCAGTATGTCATAATAATGCACACATCTCCTATGCTGGTGTCTGTTCCGTTGTTTCATGTCCTCTTTAAGATTGTTAATGAGGTCAACTTTTACAGAAAAAGTTACCTTGCTGCCTTGAAATTTTATGTTGATTCAACTAAGGGGCTAAGTTGGAATAACCAGGGCTTAAAGTACTCCGGCGAGGCGCCAGATTTCTAGTATTTTTTTTTTTTTTTTTTTGTGGCAACAACTTGGCATAAGTTAGCATTTAACGAATCATGTTCTGATTTTCAGCAAAGCACATGGGTAGTTCCATCAATAGTATAGTGTTATCAAACTCAACTGGCCAATAACAGCTGAGTGGGGAGGGTCTAAAAACAGCACGTACACACACACACACACACACAAACACGGACACACGGACAGGATTTCAACATACACTACATCCAAGCACATGTTGTTTAGGTGTCCATTACAGCCTGATATCCAAATGAGTGTGGATGGATGAATGAATGTGCAAGAGAAATGGACAATTGAACTGCGTTTGAATGCTTAGCTTGTGTTATTTTGACCACCAGCTATCGGACACTGAGAGTAAACAGCATGCCGTGCAGTGTTTCCCCTATATGCAACTAGCAGCAGTGCACCGCCGCTACTGAAATATGACTGCTGCTGCTGATTTTTTTTACCCCCGTCTTAACCGTTATTATTTGTTGCTACCGACGTTTCATGTCCAGGTCAATTCACACACTTGTGAGTAAAGTAAAGCATATAAGAGGAGAGGAGAGGGCTACGTCTTATCTCTTCATGAACTAAAGGCATATTATTTTGCGTGAAGGTGTTTCATATAATAACATAACAATATACTATTTATCGTGTTATGTCATCGTGTCATTTCTGTCTCTACATGGTCACGCGTTAACAATTCTCCTCTGCTCTCTGTATTGCGCATGGTGGAGTTCTGCCACACACACAGGTGAGCACGCTAGAGCGCGGCTTGGGCCGTATTTTCCTGACCAAACCTGACCCTGATGGACAGTGAGTAAATAACCATCAACAGACTGCACTTACGCACAGACAAACACACTGCTCGCACAGCAGCGCAGCACGGCACTGTTGGAGCGGAGCCAGTGTTGCGTTTAGGCGTTGTCACGTAAATAACAACTTCCAGCACTTAAATAGGTCATAGCACAAAACAGCAGCATGTCAGTGACTTTTTACTTTTATTATGTTCAATAAAACTGTATTTTCCTAAATCTTGAGACACCTCATATGTAAGCTAGACAGACATTTCACCTACTCACTACTGTGCACAAATGTACTGTATGTACTTAGTCCTAAAGAGCCCTTCTGGTGCCAGTAGACAGAAACACCCCAGCAGGCTGTGCTTTGCAAGCATACAAAAAAAGTTTCATGCGTGTGCTTCACCTCCGCCCTAGGGGAAACACTGCCGTGTGCGTTTTGTGCAACATAATAAATTAACAGTAATCCGTATGACAGAGAGAAGGAGATTTCAGACTCAGATTCATTTCAGACTATTGAATCATTTACTGAACTTAAAAAAAAAAAGAGTCACCTGCAAACAACCCAAATTGTGCTGTCTCTGACATTTCACATATGTCACTGATGTTATAAATCAAACTTAAGGCCCTAAAATCAAGCCTTGTGGGACTCCATATTCAATCTTTATATGCTAGTAAACAATAAACTGTATGTGTTGTTGACTGTTATTTCATCCGGTGCTCAGGCCCAACTTGTTAAATACTGCCACTTTGTCAATGATGTCAGCATCAATTACTGACACAGAGGCACCTGTCATGGTGGTATGACACACACCATGTAGGGGTAGTATAAAAAGCAGTGGGCAACAATCCAGTTCCAGTATTGCTGCTTTGTCAGTAGACATCGGCGTCAGACATCGATGCAAAAAGGTCTCGGTAACAATTTGTAACACAGTAATCAAACTACTATAATATTAAGAGCCAGAAAGTCTGTATATGGCAGACGGGAGGGATTTTGGGCAAATAACGACCAGACTTTCACCCGGAAGACTGCTGTTAATTTCCCATGTGAATTTTAAGCCAAATGTTTTTTTTTCTTAACCTAACCTAACCTAACTTTTGTTGTTTATACCGAGGGAAACCTAAACCTAAAATTGAAGTGTTTTAACTATGCTGTAAGTTTGCCAGTACTGTGGAGTTTTGTCAGTGATCTGGGCATTAGATACCGACACACAAAGCACCTTTCATGGCAGCATAATAGGCACCAGGCTAGAGCAGTTGTTGACGCAGCAGCCAGCAACTGAAGTTGTCAAATACCAGCACTAAGTCATTGGAAATCCGTGTTAGATACCAAGGCACGGAGGCATCTTTTGCAGCATTATGAAATGTACTGTTTGTGATGCCACCAGTAACAATGTAATATGGAAAGTCTCTATAGGGTGGGAGGGGGGTGGATGGGTCCAACAAACCATGGACTTTCACCCGAAACCCAGTGTTTGTTACCTGTATGAATGTGGAGCCAAACCATGATGTTTTTTTTTCTAAACATAACCACATGCTTTTGTTGCACAAGGAAATAAGTGTAAATTTAAGGTGTTTTACTGACATTGTACATTTATTTTGAGCAAGTCTGTAAGTATGGTAGCAAAATAGCTAATGCGTATCTCAATCTGTGTGTGCGTAATCAGATTTGTACATGTGTAAAATAATTTGTAAAAGTGTAATAAAGTTTGTGAATGCGTACAAAAATCTGCAAATGTGTATTTAGAATCTGTGTGTGCGTAATCAGATATGTAAATGTAAAAAAATCTACAAATCTGTATTCAGATTTGCAAGTGCATTGTGATCTACACATTTACAGATCGTAATACACTTGCAAATCTGAATACAGATTTGTAGATTTTTTTTTTTACAAATTTGCCTATCTGATTACGCACACACAGATTCTAAATACACATTTGCAGATTTTTGTATGCATTCGCAAACTTTATTACACTTTTACAAATTATTTTAAACATGTACAAATCTGATTACGCACACACAGATTGAGATAAGCATTTGCAACTATTTTGCTACCATAATGGCCCCATATGTATGCATGTAATGAGTTTTTCCTGTGAAAAGGAATTGTATATTGAAAAGACACAACACATGTGACAAAATGTAAACTGAAACGCCGTCCCTGAACGTCCAAAACAGATGCAGGAGCTTACTTAATGTATCATATTTTGACGTACAGGTCCACTGACAAAGCAGCAGTATTTGTGAAGTTGGGATGAGTACATGTTATCTAAAAAGCTGCTTAATCAGTTTAGAACAACTCCTCTCACACCTTAGTTATATAATTTAAATTTAACGGGTTACTTCTTGGCTTGTGCTACACCCTTCACAAAGATTTTCTGTTATCCTGCTGACAAACAGGCAACCAAAAAAACAAACCTACTAACACATGATTCGAACTGACACCATAACCTCTTTGGTGAATGTAATAATGGGGATGAGACAGAAGAGTGAAGTAAGACTGATAAAATTTCAAATACCTACAGTAAATTAAAGACATATGAAGAATTTAATCAGACTCCTGGAAATATATTTTAAACAGTTTCTTGCATGGTATTCACACTTCAACTTTTATTCCTCTATTCTTCATGCCTCGCAGACAACAGCGGTAGAGGAACCAGGCCTCTCCTACTGATTTTCTCCACTCCATTGTATTGATCTCTTTTAACTGAAGTCAGAGGCTTGTTTCTGCATTTGAAGTCCGGTGGGACTGCTGATGCTGGCCTTTTAAAAAGTTCTGAGCACTGCACAGGTGGATGAATTATTCACTGCTGTTGACAGCATCAGTCCACTGCTCTTTACTAATGAATGAAGAGCTGTGATGTGACATGAAACTCGGCCTTAACTCTCACTGAACCTCACATTAACCTACAAAGACTTCGCACTCGGCTGCAGTTGCTTTAACATTATGGCCTTTGGGAGTTTAGTGGAATTTTTCAGTGGCTATTATCTCATCTTCCTGTTCAGGAGGATCTTTAATTCAATGCATGTTGAGCCTTTCTACAGACAAACAAAATTATTTATGTACTGGAAGATGTAGTATCACTAATGTCTTGACAGCCATAATGTCTATCAAATGGAGTAATTCACTCAGATATTAATCATCCCCATACAGCTGCCTGGCAGCAGTGATTACACTGTTTGACAGCCAGCCATCTTCAGCTGAATATCCCAGTCTGATGGTGAAAGCCTCAAACAAGTTGGTTGATTATCAAGTGTACGCTGACCTTATCAAGACAGTTCTCTCAATAAAACTGCCTCATTCAGTTAATTTTTCCTCTCCCTGTGGATTAAACAAGATCAACTGCTCTTAATTTATTGAACTGTGAGTACATTTAAACACACTGAATGAAGTGACTGAAGGAGCTGCTAAAATCTTTGAGGGGGCTTTTTTTTTCCCATGAAGTAAAATATATTTATTTACTATGCAATAGCCTCAGAAAGACAAATAACAACATAAAGACACTGATTCAATATTTACTGGGGTGCAAAATCATCAGGGGTGAAAAAGGTGACAAGGACAAGGAAAGATGAAAATGAACACAGAGTAATCAGTAGTGTGTTTGCAATGGTGGAATATGACCAGGTATTTGCTTAAGTACTATACCTCAGTTCAAATTTGAGGTATACTATTCCAAGGTATACTATTTCATTCTATTCTTACACTTACTCCACTACATCTCAGAGGTAAATATTTTCATATTTTATTTCATATTTTCATTCCACTGCATTTTGCCGCCTTAGAATTCTAAGGTTTTATCTGTTTTCTAAGTGGTTTTAAGATAATGAGCTTCAATTTTTTTGCATTCCAAACAGCAAAAATGATATGTGGAACAAGTCTCTTTTATACATGAAAATAACATAAACCCTAAAATTTTCTAAATGTTAAGATTTCAAAAATTCTGTCAGCTTTGTAAATGAAGTATTTAGGGAGGGGTCAAATGTAGAACCTTCTGAACATGAAAAGAAGCATCAATTTTCAAAGAATACAAAGTTTACTTAATTTGTTTCAAAATATAAAATTTGTGTGATAATAGAGTGTCTACATGTACAAGGAAGTTTAAGTTAATGCTTTCTATGATGTTTTTAAGACATTTATTTCTTGGACAAATCTTGGTTGTCTTGTCATTGCAGGTTAAATAAGATCAGTGATAAATATGTATGTCAGTGTATAGGTCAATTTTAAGTAAGAATATGGTTGGTTGTTAAACACATTATTTCTTTGGGTTAGATAACTGTAACACATCTAACAAGGACTGTACTGCACAGACAGTGGGACAGGTACTATAAGGATATTCTATTCTTTGTATGAAGGATGCCAGGTTTGGTCAATTTTGTTAATTTTTTAAGAAAAAAATAGGCAAAATTAAACATGAGGCCTTTCCTTTTAGTCTGGTGCTCCATTGACTCAGTGAGCCTTGGTATCACTTTTCAGAGGCCTATCGATTTAGAGGTGGCTAGAAATAGACAATGTTTATCTGTTTATGTTAGGGATGGGCAGCACAAGCAAAAACACTATTCGAAAATCATGGCAACTATTCGACAATTTTTCGAATAATCGCACCCCCTCTCCCACGCACACAGAGATCCATTCATCATTACGGCCGGGCTCCACCGGCTGCAAAGCGTTACATCAGCGTAGTGTCACGGCGTATTCATTTGGGCTGAACTGACTGCGTACGGAAGCGACACGTAGAGAAGCCAGTGGGGTTGTTTACCGTTTGCTGTGCCAAGAGGCTGCATGGAGGCTGCATGAAATGTTAAAGTATTTTCCACCTAAGTTTTTACATATATTTGAGTTATCTACAAGTTTACTGTACTGTTTGTCGTCTACTCGCTTTCAAATGTCCACCACGGACATTTACACAATGTCACGGATAAACATGGGTAAATGCATGAAAAAAAAAAGTCATCACATATCACCTCTGATAATGGTTTATTCATTTAAAAACACATTGTGCTCGTGTAGCACACTATTTCATGTAGTTTTTATCTGATGGAGGGTTGAGTAGGGGAGCGTAGAAAGTTGTCACGCTGCTCCCATTGCCGGTGGAGCCGCTGTAATTGATTAACAGGGGGGCGAGCTGCTACGGGACTCGCGCTGCAGACGTGTTGCGCCGCTGACGGGCCCGGTGGACCCCGGCCGTACGGTCCCTCGCCGCCTCCTGCGTGCCTCGCTCTCAAATGACTGTGCATACTTGTTGTAGACTTGTGATACGCAAGCTTTGCCTCACAGAGTTTGCACTGCACCTCATTTTCATTTATTGTGTCGAAGTTGTTCCACACGGAACTTTTTGATGACTGTAGTAGTCTCTACATGTTCCTCCTGTTTGTAAAAGAGCATCAAACTAGCTGGTAGCCCATCTCACACCGCTGTAGCAATCCTAGACTGCCCTCGTGCGGTTAGGAGCTGAATTGCATGTCATTTAAAGGGGGGAAATAAGACGGCGAATAGTAATAGTCGCATTAAAAAATCAATTTTTCAAAATAAAACGACTGTTCGAAAATTCGAAAATCGTGACCCATCCCTAGTTTATGTACTGTAAAAGTCTTGACTTTTATTTTATTTTCTGTTGGCTCTGCTGACAGCTGGTTAGCTAACATGTGGTAACAAAATGCCCACTGCCCACCCTCCAGTCTCCACTGGTTAGCTAACGTTATCCTTGGATGCTCTGCACTGTGCACCAGCTGGGCTAGGTGGGAGCTAGCTAGTGGCGGCACTCATTTACGTTTAACGCTGTTAACACTGTCCCTATGGTGGGATGACATAGCTGCAGAAACACCATGGCCACCCCTGGTCTCCCTCCAGGTAGCCCCTGTGAGAAGGCAGCCAATTTTGGGCCACAAAACCTCTTTAGCATTTGTTAGCACTGCTAGCTATGCTGCACTGCTAATGGTGCTAATAGAGCTAACAATAGTTAACAATGCTAAAGGGGGTTTGCTGCTCAAAATGAAGCTGCTTACTCACCAGCGCTACCTGGGGGTAGACCAGGGGTGGCCATGGTGTTTCCACAGCAACGCTGTTGGGTCAGGACAGCACTACTACCAGTAATCACTGAATCAGCAGTTCTGTTAGCTAGCTCCCACCAGGCACAGCTGCTGCACAGTGCAGAGCGCCATAGATATATATACATAGATGCCGCACCCTGGCTTGTAGGATGCATCAATACCGCCGCCATCTTGCCTAGGTGCTCTGACCGGTTCAGACCCATGTCAGACTCGGCAAAAATGCCACATTTTTGCTCTGCATTTGGGTGTACAAATGAGAGAAGTGCTAAAACCAAGCAGAAGGGAATAACATTCCACAGGTAAGAAGTTGTTTTACAATATTTTACTGTTATGAACATGTTTAATGAGATATATATCTCAAAAAGTGATCCTTCTTTTAAGCTAATCAAGTAAAGTAACTGTCCTGATCTGGTCCTAATGCCAATTAAGCTAACGCTATGTCACACAACTTAAAGAAAAAAAGGTTAACATTTATATAATATTACTTTTAAAATTATGATGCTTTGTCAAACAGCTATGTCGGTGTATGTGTTATTCCAAATTGTCAACTATCTGTTTCATGGCACCAACGTGCCATACCACAGTATAACATTAGTAGTTAACTTGTGGCTTGAATTGTAACTACAAATGATGTGGAACTGCGTTTTTCTGACACACTTATTTTGTGTGTAGTTTCCCAAAAAACACAGATCGAAGACGGGCATGGGTAGCAGCAGTGAGGAGAAAGGACTTTGTCCCGAGTGACTCCTCAGTCATCTGCAGCTGTCACTTCAGACCTGAGGACTTCGACAGGACTGGGCAGACTCCTAAAAATAATACTAGCTACTGTACACTGTGTTTTTTGTAAATATGACCTAATTATGCAAACAGTTCTGTGTCCAGGCCCCCATGAGCACTGTGGTGTTATACATATGAGATTAAAGCAAAATTTTGTGTAAACATGCAGCTCTAAGTCATTTATTTTCACTTGTACAAAACCAACATTTGTTAATCAGAATCTACACTGCAGCTCGGCACAACCCTGCTGATACACTATTTTTTGCACATTGTGTGAAATGTGAATAAACATTTATAGGCAAAATTAATAATTAAATGACATCGTGGTGGGCATTGTACATCTAGTAAGAAAAAAGAATATCTATTACATGGGGAAAGTTTAGTTTAAATGTGTTGTAGAACTATTACTGTTACTTTATCTACATAAGATCAAATATTTTGGCATGAAAAGCTGCATTTTTTTTACTTAACCAAGTATCCTGTATCATAACTACATGTCTGACGATTGTAACAAACCAAACCGCATGAAAATCGGTTGAGAATTCAGCGAGTAATGATGATTTTAATCATAAATAATCTCCTGCCTCAATAGACATACATACATTAGGCAGCGTGGCTCCACCTGGGCAAGATGGCGGCCGCGTTGACGTATCGCTCCAATGAGGAGCACCGTTGAATGCGGCATCTACGTATATATATCTATGGCAGAGCACAAGGCTAGCTAACTACTGGAGGTTGAAGGGTAAGGCTTTGATTTTTTTATCAGCACTGACACATAACAAAGAAGTGAAGCCTGATTGGACATCTTGTGTGCTTTCTTGGTGCTGAGTGGCTTACAGATAGGACCTTATAAAATCAAGTTAGAGTTTGATTTTGGAGAGAACCTTTTTATTTTCTAAATAGAAAGTCTAAAAATACATATAGCTCAAACACCTCATTTAATGTTAATACGTTGTCACAGAATAAGAATAAATGAATATCTCAATTTTGACAAAAATGATGGAAATAGAAAGTTTCCAAGGTGAATTTTTTTTTCTAACAGTTTGTTTTTTATCCCCTTCCTGTCCAAGGAAAACCATGTATCTCCATGTGTGTTGATGTGGAGTGTATGTGATAAACTGAAGGTTCCTTTGTGTGTTGAGAAAATGATCTTACTCATTAAATTACATCCTCTTGGATTAGCTGAAAAATACACCGTCACAAAGCTGAAAACGGCGGTTTTTCTGACTTTTAACAGATACGTGTTTCTCACAGAACAGCCTTGTACAAGTATATGATGAGTTTAAATAATATGATGCATTGCTGTATATTCAACTACCCAGCAATATATAAAGGAGCAAAAAACATGAGCACAACCTTAAACATCTCCAGTAGCAAAATGCAATATACACAATAATGCAGCAGGAAAATTCCCCCAAAAACATCAGATAGAACAGGAAGACACTGATAGAGACCATTCTGCTGCACAATGGGGACATTTATATTGTACTTCAAGTACGTTTTGCTGATAATGCTTACATTGTTACTTTTACTTAAGCATGGTTTTGAATGCAGGGCTTTTAACTGTAGTGGAGTATTTTTACAGAGTGACATTATTAGTACTTTTACTGCAGTAAAGGATCAAAATACTTCCTCCACCACCAATGTTGGGCAAGTTACTCTCAAAATGTAATATAATACATTATACTTGTTACCCTCATTTGAAAGTAGTTTGTTAATTTCAATATTTCTCCCTGTGTGGAGTATTAAGTTACTTATTACACTATTTTTTCATTACTAATTCTCATTTTCAATGGATGAGGGTCATGTTGTTCCACAGCAGGTAATCAAAGCACAGAAACTCCACTTTATTACAGTTAATTTCAAATCCAGTGCTGTGCAGGTCTGACCTACCCCCAGCACTGTCTACCACTGCCTATTTGTCAAGTAGCCTACCTGGGCCATGTGCCACCACAGACTAGTGGACAATCTTTGCAGTGAGTGTGAAATTTTCCTCCATGGTACCCATGATGGCCATGTGTCTCATTCCACCATAAAGTGTGCAGAATTGATGCAAATTGAAACGCAGTCAATATAACTATGTGTTGGAGTGATGAGAGTTTGTAGTGTGTCAGCAGCTTGACCTAATTTACCTCATTCGCCCCATGACTCAGTCCTCGCAGAGTCCTCCCCTATTTCACAAAATGAGTTCACAATTTTGGATTTGAAATAGCAACTTTTTCTGAAAGGTGACAAGTTTGCATTCGTGAATTAGAGCACTTAACTCAAGAACATAACACTAGCAGAGATAAATATTTTTTTTAACTAGTGAATGATTTCCTGTCAAAGTCAGCAGGAAAAGGCCAACATATTCTCATCCCAAGTCATCACATATCACTGCTTTATCAGTGGACTTTCATGTCTACATATTAGGCGCTAGATATTCTCCTGCATTTGCTGTTGACTTCCAGGATACAGCAATCAATACTGGGATGTCAACAAAAGCACATGGTTAGATTTAGAAAAAAACATCATGGTTTGGCTCCACATTCACATGGGGAGGGAAGACCAGGGTTTGTTGGGCCCATCTGTCACCCCTCCCACCTGCCCCACTGGGACTTTCCAGCTGTCAAGCTGTGCGATTACATAACCACACAAAAGGCTGCGATTTGCGATTTAATGTAAATAAATGTTCACGCCTGTGAACCTGACTGCCTCTCCTGCAGTGTGTGGAGTTTGTTGACATTACGCCCACAAGCTATCCTGGTGTGTGCAGCATGTATGGTCAGGTGACCAGCCGGCGTGCAGCAATGACCAACATATACGCTGAAGAAGAGCATGAGTACGACCATGAACACGCTGAGTTGGTGGCAAAAAAAACCCGGCTATTACATGGCGATACTTTGGATTCAGGTAAGGCGATGTTGAACAGAAAGACGTGCTGTGTAAAACTTTAAAAGTTAAGTCGCCACGTCCCGCAGCAACATGACCAATCTATATCAGCACTTGAGACAGCACAGAGAAAAGTAGGAGGAATGCATGCGAAAGCCAAGCCGAGTAACGTTAAAGACAAAGAGACAACTGAAAGCTGCCAGAGCCTCATACAACAACATCCAAGCACAGTTACGCATACATCTTTAAGTGTCACGGGGAAATCACGGACTCTATAACAAACTATATAATGACAAATGAAAAATTGAGCAATTTTGCTCGGTTTTGGCCCACTTGACATGCTGCTGTGTTGTGCTATGGCGTGCTGGAATTTGTCATTTATGTCACAACGCCTGAACGCAACACAGGCTCTCTCTGCTGCAGGTACAGTGCCGTGCTGCGCTGCTGTACGAGCAGCGTGTTTGACTGTGCGCAGTCTGTTGATGGTCATTGACACACTGTCCATAGCAATAACTATGTCAGGTCAACACTGAATCAAGCAAGAAGACTAATGATACCATTTATGTATTATATTGTAATCGCAATCATGATATTGTCCACTCAAATTGCAATTGCACATTTTTATCAAATCGTGCAGCACTAGTCTTTACCAGCAGTGTTCCAAACTGACGCCATCCTGCAGCCTATTGAATCGCTGCAACAGGTGCCATCTGGCTGTGTAATGAACTCATGCCACCTGTCCACGTATCATACTGTCCTAACAGGTGCAATCCAGCCGACTGGTGCCATATCATAACACTGAGGAGGTTACGTGTTACAAATTGATGCTGCCCACCAGTATATTATACCGCAGCAAAAGGTGGCTTTTGGCTCCAGTGTCTGATGCCAGAATCACTGACAAAGCATTTGACAACTTCGGAATGAGAGCAGACTGGAAAGGCACATAGAAACAACTGTTTGCAGCTCTCTCTTTCTCCCCTTTCTTGTTGACTGTCCTTTTAGTTCCTTGTCAGTGTTTTTTTGTCTATTGCTGCAATGGGGGGAAAATGGAGTAAGAGCTGAAATTTTTATTTACAACCACAAAAACAAGCCGGCTATAGCCCAGTTCAGACCAAAGATTCATGATGAGACAAAACTGTTTTAGAATGTTGTAGACAAGAGTTGCAGGGATGTAAACTGGCCAGTCTGAGCTTGACCCAAGCTGGCTGATGGTGTCACCTGCGACTGAGCTGGTCAAGTCGCCGGCAGCTGGTTTTAAACTGTCACCTGTTTGGCCTGTTTGAACAGCCAGTTGGCTTGTAATGAAGTTTTCTGGTCAAGTCAAAATCACTGCAGATGGTGTGTTCGCCATCTGCAGATCACTGCTGAAAGATGGGAATAAACAGACTATTACAGTACACATGAAAACAGTGCTTGTTGGCCATGATGTCCACATGTGATCTGTATCCATTTGTGTGTTTTCGTACAAGCCTTTCTTCATTCTGCCTTCTCTGAGCCCTCCCCTCATTCTCTTGGACATGGCTGACCTGTCAGCTGAACTTGAGGCAGTTCTGGTTGGTAATACAAAAGAAACAGATTTTTTATTCTAATGTGCTCCTGCTTCTGATGTGCCCTGGGTGTGTGGCAAAAATTACAGCCATTATCGCCATCACTGCTTCGCCTTGAAGGCCTCTGCTTTTTCACCCTCTTTTTCTCTCTTTCTCTCTCTCTTATTCCTCCCATCTCACCTCTCCCATTTTGCCGCTGCCGTGATATGAAACTGTAACTGAATTCCAAATGAATCCCAAGCCGTGGCGGAATAAAATTGATGTGTTGAATACTAAGCTCTGCATTAAAGCATGACGATAATGGCCTGGTGTTTTATGGCGGTCCCTCTACCCCCGTGACGCCCCCTTAACCACAACACCCTCGCACTCCTTTAATCTTACCTTAGCCTGGAGCTAAAATACATCCCAGCTGCTGTAAACTCTATGGTAATCCCACTGATTTTCTAAGTATTGATCATTTTTCTAAATGACACTTACTGCACGGCCCTTTGCATTTTACCGCTTTCATTGTAGTGGAAGTGTGAACCATCTGAGCTACAGACACTGACAAGGTTTCTGGAGACTTAGTGCTCATTTATACTGAAAATGACACTGTATTAAGGCATGCAAGAAGCTGCACTGGTGGGGGCATGTAGCTTCAGGTAGAATAAAATAGCAGTCCAGTTTGAGTATTCAGTATATCCAGTGGTTGAATTGTTAAATTGAAACAAGGGGGATGCAATTTAGCTTTGATTTTTTTGCGTGCATACTACATCATCAAATATGGCAGAACAGATGTGCAAAATTAATCAAGATAAAGAAAAATGGCATGACCTTTAACAGCTGCTTTTAAAAACACAAATAATGCAGTAGTATTGCTACTGCAATACAGACACAAACATTTTAGAGTATAAATAAGAGTAGTTCTGAAATAGCTGTGAAAATTAATCTTAGAGTCACTCTTATACTATAGACATTTCCTTCACCAGTTTTAATTTCTCCTTACCTGTGAAACCTTGTGCTGATAATTGGTGCTGCTGTCAGGTCCCTGTCCTGATACCTGCCTGGTTTGTCTCTGTCCCTCTTCTATCTATTGCAATAATAAAGATAATAAATGTGCAAACCAAAATTTATAAACAGGATTAAGAATAGTAGTGGTGACATAGCTGTGGAAATTAACTTCAAAGTCAATTTTATGCTATAGATATTTTCTCTCAGCCAGTTATAATCCTGCATGATCATCCTTGCTGGCCTCTGGTCCACTGACTCCTCCCTGACCCTGCTCTTTATATTGTGGCAATAAAGATTAAAAAAATACGTGCAAAACAATAGTGAGCACAAGTTCTTATTAAGGAGGAGTGGGTTTATTCCTAGCATGAAACTAGCTAGCAAGCGATTTAACATAGGTAACAGTGGCTACGGTTACATGATGGCTTCTCATTCGGACTGAAATGAATCTGAATGAAATCATTCGGAATTAAAGTCTTTCCAGGTAGTTTACATGGGAAATATTAATTCCGAATGAGGGTTTACACAGGAGATCAGTTCAATCGCCTTTATTCAGGTCTGCGCAAGGTTTGGGGCAGGGAAGGTTTCTGATTGGATAGGGGGCGGGGCGGATGTTACATGTTTACGTTTACCGGAAGAAAACACTGTAGTCCTCGCTCCGGATAACAAGATGCTTGACGACGCTGTTCTTAGTGCCTTTTTCGGCCGTGTTTTGCTTATATTCCTAAAGCAGCAGTATGACAACAACCTTGTTCTGCTAATGCTTCATCTGTTGAGCAGGAGAAGGGAGGTAGAAGACCGTGCTGTGGCGAATGGAAACCGGTGAGTGCAACGAGTCCGACTGCTCTAGCTCAGCCCGTTGCTATGCAGCCCGTTGCTATGCGCGCTATATACGTCATCGCAGCAGAAGGGCAAGGAAACGAGCATGCGCAGAAAGACCGTAATGACCTTAAAGAGGAATGAGTGTATACATGCACACAAAATTCTTTCATTCGGAATGACAAACGGAATAAACCACCCCCTTTAATCGGATTTAATTTTCAATCGGAATGACCGTTTACATAACCACTTTTAATCGGAATGGCCTTTCATCCCGATTAAAAGTGGAATTAAACTGTCCATGTAAACGTACTGAATAACATTAGTATTCTTGTTAACTAGCTTAACTTGACATATTGGCATCTGTTGATTAGTCATCATTAAGCTAACATTATCTACATGGAACAGCAATACTCAACTTACAGGGTTTGTTTGGAAGAAACTGTGCAAGGTGTTTTGCTTCTTGCTGACTGGTTTGCTGAATATAGTTAACACACAGCAGCACTGCCCAGCAGCACACGTCTCGTCTGGGTGATTGATTCAGGTCACGACACGACAGCATGTGTATGGCCTGGCGCTGCCTACTCATGGTGCGTTTAAAGACGGCTCGGAAAAACACGTTACCACATGTTAAAAACGAATTGAACGGTTGTAATGGTTGCAAAAAGTGCGGGAGACGGAGGTCACAGATACGGGAAGTTTGGGGGACATGTCCCCTGTGTCCTCCCCCCTCAAATTAGATCTGTGCCTGTACAAACAAATTCTAGATTAACAAGGGGGATGGTTTTTGGTCAATTTTCTAACAAAGGGGATGGCATCCCCCCTCAATTCTACCACAATGCAATGTATCCATACTATGTATCCATGCAATGTATCCATACAACGTATCCTCATATGATAAACTAGAGCCCAGTGAGTCAGCATCCCTACCAGTTAGGTTTAGGTAAAGAAACCTGGTTGGGCGTTGTCATGTTATCTACTTAACGTTAAGTTATATACTTAATGTAATGTGAAGATGTCCCTCAAATAACGCAAAGATCTCTTGGTTTCACACAGGGCATAAACACTGGTCTCCTGAGAGGAAAGTCGAAACATGGTTGGGCATTGTTGCGTTATGTACTGACTTAGTTATGTAGTTAAAGGGATAGTGCACCCAAAAATGAAAATTCAGCCATTATCTGCTCACCCATATGCCGAGGGAGGCTCAGGTGAAGTTTTACAATCTTCACAACACTTGCAGAGATCCAAGGGGAGAGGGGGTAGCACCACCTAATGTAGGCTGACGGTGCCCCAGATTCAAACGTCCAAAAACACATAATTGAAACCACAAAATATCTCCATATTGCTCGCCTGTAGTGATCCAAGTGTCCTGAAGCTCCGACATAAAAAGTTGTTTGGAAAAACGTAATTTGAACTCTGTTTTTAGCCTCAATGTAGCCTGTAGCTCTAACTGCCTGTCTGTACACAGTGCTCAAAGTTAACTCAAAAATAACGCGCTCAAAAATAACTCAAAGTTCACTTGGTTTCACATGGGACACAAACAAAAGTCTCCTGGGGGAAAGTTGTACCTGATGATGTACGTAAAAATAATTCAAAGTTCAAATGATTTTTACATGGGACACAAACACCAGTCTCATGGGGGAAAGCTGACACATGGTTTGGCGTGGTCACATTATGCTATTGTTAAGTTGCGTATTTATCGTACAGGACAACATACTGACTCAAAGTTCACTTGGTTTCACACGAGACTTGAAGACATGAACACCGGTCTCCTGGGGGAATGTTGTGTGTTTGTTTGACCCATCCAACACCCCAACCTGCCTCCTTACCCAGCCTTTCATTCTTTATTCCACATCCTTCTTTACTCCCATCAGCACATTTGTCATGTGATCGCAGCCTTCATGTTGGTTATATACCAATTCTAGTGCATTATTTTTCATAGATATGCATATGAACAGTGCTTTAGAACAGCCTGATCCCTTGTTTTCAGAGACTTTAAGATGATGTACTACGCAGTACTATGATGAACACTTCTAGAACTCTGGAAAGTTCTCACAGTGACAGGTATTTTAGAGTTATACACCATTCCCTATTCAAAGCTATCCATCATCAATTTGCCTTTGCTTATAATTAATTGGCCAAGACAGTTGGCTCTGGATGATGTCATATTACGTTGTGGCAAGTTGTGACAGGTTCAACTTTTTTGCTGGACGATCTCACATTAGAAAGGTTAGGCAGAAAGGTGGTAAAGCTTGTAAATCAACTTGCATGATACATGATACATATTTATTTTTTTCCTAAATCTCTGTTTTATAACAACAAATAAAATAGTGCATCATCACTGTGATCCAAATGTAATCAATGCAAACAACAAGTAAAAGTAATAGACAATAAAGAAACCAGTAAAGACTTGAAAAAAAACAGCCTCCCTTCAAATTGCATTATGCATTAATTTCTTCTAGTATCTTATAGTATCAATACAGACATAACTTCTTTTGTTAATCAGATTTTCATATTATGAATCTGTTCACTATACTAGACCTTAATATAAAGTTAATGACCAGTTTTTGTAAGTTCTATTATCACAGAATTTCCCCTAAAATGCTTAGGCTGTTCTCATAAACTGTTTGTTCATTTTCCTACGTAAAGAAGTAATAAAGCAGGTTGGGGTGGTGAATGGGTGACAAAATGCAGGACTTTCCCCAGGAAATTGGTGATCGGAACCATGTGGAATTTGAGTGAACTTTAAATCATTTTAGGGGACATCCTCATCATGTTTCTTTCCCTCAACCTAACCTAACCACTGTGACTTCCTGTTAATTATATAATTTTACGTTGAGGACGTTACGGCGCTCTTGGGGTGCTATTTCATAGGATATTGTATGAATCACTGTATGAGGATACGTTGAAATGTGTGGGTCTGTTGACCAGACTTTTCCCAGACTTCTACCAGCTTTCTTAAGAATATCTGGCTCAGGAAATATTATTCAGTGTAGTGGGCACCTTTTAATTTCACTGTAGAGAAAAATAATTTTCAATAATCAGAATGAAATGAAATGTATCCATAACAACCCATAAACAAAATTGTCATCCCACAGCCAGTGTGGCCTACAAGATAATGATAGCGATAGCATATAAAATGATAGCTTACACAACATTACAGTGTTATCTAATAACAGCTCACACAGCCAATAGTGATTAGCCAGCAATAAACATGCTATCAGTTTAGCTCGCTAGCTCGGCTACTCCGTCAGTCACATCACCCTTGTCTTCCAGGTTGGATTGTTCTCCCTTTTCTCTTTTCCTCGCTATATTAAAACACACTACTTCCTGCTTTGTCACTCAACATTAGCTGACGTAAATTGTGCTATGTAGATTTGTCCAATACGAACACTACCTCTAGGAATTCTGGGCTGTTTTCCCACAGTGCTCATGTCTGTCACACATTACACACATTACCTATCTCTCTTTTTCCCTCTTCATTTTCTCTCGCTGACTTCTAAAAAGAGTCAGAACTAAAAAAAATACCAGAGGCAAGGCTGGGGCTGGGGTTGAGAGATCCTGTTAATTGCACGCTCTCCATCCCTTTTCTCCTACTTTCAGCTAGTCTTTCTGGTTGATGAAGCAGAGATGTTTGTGAAGACAGATTAGCACCATAGAGACTCACTTTTCTCAGTCATCTGGCAGAAGCACAAAGTTCTCTCAAACATCATTATTTCCACCAGTCCCTTTTTTTCTTGAACCCCTACTTCAGACAAGCCTTTGGTACTGAATGTTAGCTTGGGGCCCATTTAGGGTCAGTATTATCCCCAGTCCCACTGTTCCACAACTTATGGCCGCTATTGTGTATTATTAGACATGATTTCTGTACATTCTCTTTGATAACAGGGAAGTGATTGTGGACACTGCTGGGTATTATGATGATTTCAAGTGGATATGGTTTTGTTTCATGGTCCTGTGTGAAATGAATGACTTTCCAGAACTGGGCATACATCTTTCTCACACTGTGCCACAGGATCACCCACAACCAATGTTTGGTAAGCTGCGGGGTCTCCCACACACCCCCACAGGAGCAGAATGATACCCATTTGCAGACTGGTGGGAGGCATCTTACTCATCAGCAGCACCACAGGTTATTCCACCTGGACCCACCACTCAGGATACACAAGGACACAACACTCTTTGGTTACTGTGAGACTCTGTCTCAAAGTGATTCTCCAGTTCTCTAGATGCTGTTGCAAGAAATAGTACAAAATGATGAAAATCAGGTTGTATCAGCAAAATGAACCATAATTTTGACGCATAGCAATCTATAAACCACAGAACTTTCCCTTTTTAAATCTCAAAGGTATGGTGGCCTAGAAAGGACCATCATAATGCAGTTTGAAACACAATGAAAAATAAGGAACAATTTTCACAAATAAATGAATAAATAAAAAGGATTATTAAATAACAGTAAAACTCCATTTAGAAATACAACGCAAATACAAAAACATATCAGTGCCAACATATAACAAGGCAAATGTACTATGGTTATGTTCTGGAAATGTTGTTCCAGTCATCTGGTGCCTCACTGACAGCTTTTTACCCATTTGGTAAAACAACACAGCCAATCAAACTTTTATAGGCTGGACTATGAATGTTGACAGCATTTTCCTGTGCCAGAGCCTGACAAGAAAAAAAATACTAACAGATATAGAGATATATTTGGGTGAGGTTGAGGCAGATTTACAGGTTCTTGTGAGTCAACTAACAGAAATAGAGGAGGGGGGCATATTTGCCATTACAAGCTTTTGGTGACACCCTAACACCAACAAATCCACCAATCCATATGACTACATAAGTCATTTGTTCCTACCCTCTAATACAATTCATAGGAGTGTTTCCCTAAAATAGTGCCCATACTGCTGTCATGCCTAAATAAAAGAGTATGTCATATATTACTATGATAATCATTGGGAAATAGTCCCAGTTGCATCAAAACTACATCCTAAGGTTGAGGCAACTAAACTCCTTGGTTAGGTTTAAAAAAGAGATCATGGTTTGGTTAAAGTGAGTATGTTTGTTACCAGTGTAATTTAATGTTACGTGTGTCATGTGACACAACTTAGGCTGGGTTCAGACTACACAACATTTTTGTCTGTTCTGACAGTCTTTATGTCAGATTAGGCAACTGTGGAGTCAGACATACATGTTAGACCACACGATCATCCCTGGTCGTCTTTCACGACTTGCATGATAAGTACGTGGTGTCAGTTCACGAAGTCTGACCTCCTGTCCTTTCCCTGACCCAGTATATTTGAGCGTAACAGAGTGTCATTGTGCACGCAAGGCGTTGTCCTCTTCTCATTGGCAGTTCCACTTCCTCCTTCACCACACCACGCCCCTGCCTCGTGTTAATCTGACTCCTTCCCGCTGACAGTGGGGGCGTGGTTCCTGTTTTGAAAGACAAGAGAACAACACAACTCCCTACACGTGCTGTACCTTACTATCTGTACATCACTTTCTCAGCTGAAATCATCTTAGTATTCTCATTGTTCACACATCTAAAACTTCTGTGACACACACACAAGTAAAATGCATATTATTCATTCTATTCAGAAGTATCATTGTTTAGGACCCGAGCCATTACTGTATAATGCTGTGTCAGGCTATATTTAGGGTGATATTGTGTATTCTGAACCCAGCATTAGACATAAGGGTTTCACAAGGGACAAAAACAGCGGTCTCCCAGATGAAATTTCAGTGTTTGTTTGACCCACCCACCTCCCTACACAGACTGTCAATCTTTATACTACGTTGGCTGACTTTTTTCATTTGGTCCCATCTTAATTACAATGGCAACTAGAAGTAACAATAACATAAAAATATGGGTTGTAATAAGCTGCCTGTACAAAGTACCTATGTGGTCAATTTTGGAGGAGGACAGTCTCTCTAAAATCATCATAATAGGGGCATTTCATTATAAAAAAGCGGAGGAAAGCAGGGCTTAGTGTGAAAAAGAACGCCTTGCTTGAGTGATTCTAACATGAACCAGGATTAAGTTCTGTAATATAGTCATAAAACCAATTCTAACTTGATGTAAACAGTTAAGCCTGGTTTAAGAACCTATGACTTGTTAATGACTTTAAATACCTGAAACAGATTAGGTGAAGCCGAGCCTGGAACCTGACATGATGGAAGCCAGGCTTGTTCAGAGGAATATGTATCCATTGTAACTTAGGTCGACTCATTTAGACTTGTTCTATGAAATGGATAATTAGTCCTCTTGATTAAAGTGAGTCTGTCCTACCCCCACCTGCTTATGAAACATCCCTCAGGAGCAGGTAGAGGTGTCAGGAAGACAGAGCCACTAAATAGTAGGAGTGCCATCTGCTTGCTCAGTTGCATCAATTAGGCTGATGATGTCACAGGATTCTGATCAATTGGTGTTAGGGTAATAGAACACCTCTCATATTCATATTAATTAATATTTGTAATTCTAAAAATGAGCAAAAATAATATAGAACATTTGTTTTAATCAAAGCCCCAATGTATAGAATTAGAGATTTTCTGACAGTGACTCCCCAAGTAGTACTTTTTAAAAAAGATCCTGTGGTAGATAGCGATGTGCAGAGCTACAGAGATGAATGGACTGGAACTAGCACATTGACTGCACCAATTTTCAGCAGAAATTAGCCGTAGATCAACTTTTACTTCTTGGGACCTCAGGAAACAGATAAAGTGAAAGAAACTTTGATTCTGACTTGAAGCAGTAACAATCTGTGGGAACACTGCTACTTTTACTTTAAAGTCCAACTCAACTCAAAAAAGTTTTTTCTTCTGTTTGTTCTCTAAAATGTCTGACTTTGACAATATTCACTTGTATCTTTTCAAGTTTTTTACTAGAGAAGTGTTTTCACATTCCTCTACTGATTGGGGCGATGTCTTAAATCTGAGACCAAAAAATAGGCCAAGCAAGCTATTAGGTTTGTCTCATAAGCCAATCGCTGACTAATAAAGAAAACACATACGGAGGGGGGAAACAGACATTGACACAACACCAGAAAAGAAATAAACCCCCAGTGCAGAGCGGACTTATCGGTACAGAGTTAGCATTAGCATAGTAAAAGACAGCAAACATGGTAGAGTGTGTAGTTTTTGGAAACAAAACCTGACCCTGGAACTTTTTTCCACTTGCCCACACTGTAAAAGATTTGACTTTTCATTCACAGTTATTTACTGACTACTAGTTGCATTACTTTCACACAAGGCTGGCCCAAGCCTCCATGGGGCCCTAAGCAAAATTTGATTTTGGGGCCCTCTATTACTGCCAGTAATACTGATTATTGATCATTCACACACCTACTATAAGTTATTTCATGTTCTACTCTGTCATTACGGATACACTTGTAAAAAAAATCATTCAATTAATATTTGGCAAAGTCAGCAACTCCCCCTACTGGCCACACAGAGAATCAATACATAAAACCTCAAAGAACAGACTGGTATGTTTTACCCATCTATGATTTTTAATCTGAAATGGTAGCAAATTCAGCTACAAGAGCAGCCTGGGTACTGGATACTGAGTGTCATCTAGGCCAACTAAAAGTAACAAAATAAACCAGTCATTTACTGTAAACACAATCTGCTTTATTATTTTTTGTTTTAAATGAACTGCAGCAGCAAATGTACAAAAACAGACAGTATTAAATAAAATTAAAAAAACATCAAACAAATACTTAAATAATGATGTAAATGAACAGAGACCAGGTAACAAAAATGGTTTATAAAATTAAAAAAATAAAAAAGTTGAATAATTAGGTCTGAAAACTATGTTAAAATGTGCAAAAGCGCTGGTAAAGTTGGGGGGTTCTGCCCTCTGATTGAGCGTATATAATATGGTAATAGGTTTTGTGGACTGCAGTGCCCCCTTTTGGTTACTCAATAGCAGTAGCTGTAGAGCAGGGAATTTCCCTCAGAGTTAACGAGCACATGGTGAAGAGCATATGGTGACCGCTTCTCCTGCTGCAGTTTTGGCTTCAGCGTTGTTGCCTTGTACACTATTTGTCTATGAGTATTTTGGTTTAACATTTAATACATATGACATGCACAATATGTTTTCTGTACATTTGTTTTGCTGTAAATTCAGCTAAAATGACCTGTAGCCCAACTTTGCTAACTGGCTAACGTGCTTTGCTCTGCTACTCGGTATATTTTATTTCATATATATAGTCATGTCAATGTGATAAGTATTCAGAATCTGATTTGTGTTTGCATTTTATATTTTTTGTTGCAGTTTTACAGTAACTGGTCTCCATTAAATTTTCAAGAAAAGTCACGCCATGTGGTTATTGGAGAAGACTGTTCACTAACTGTCTAGCTCTGTATGAGGACTCATTGCGAGGACAGTATATGGGGAGAAAAAAATTCTAAAGTAAGCCAGCTCTGCTTTACTTTTTCCCCATTTACTAAGTGTCTGTATGTGTAATGATAGTGGAAGCTTTGGCCATCGTGTCTTTTCGGGAATGTGAATGTGTCCTTTATAGGCAATGGCCCTCTTAATACCTTATCACTGAGCAATTACAAAGGCTGTTTTGTTGTTAACTTACCAGGTAGAGCTGAGGTTGCAGCAGACACAGACGGGACAGTGGAACAGTGGATGGGACAGAGGATGGAGATGGACCTAAGATGAAAAACAACAACAACAACAACAACAACAACAAAAGCCATCCATTTAGATGTCATACACTTGAAAATGATGCTGCTTATTTTCTAAATAAATAAGCAGTAAAATATATGGAAATTAAATTTACATTTTTGGACAAAATTATTAATCTCAGAATGATCTGCAGTGAATTGAGCAATTACAAAGGCTGTTTTGTTGTTAACTTACCAGGTACATCTGAGGTTGCAGCAGACACAGAGGAGATAGTGGGCACAGTGGATGGGGCAGAGGATAGAGATTGACCTAAGATGAAAAACATGTCCCTTGTCATATGATTGTATCTTATATTAGTATATCTTAATGAGATAATTTGACTAGAAATTAAATATATATGATGACAGTTTGTCCCTCACCTGATTCATTAGCCTTGGCTGAGCCTGAGGAGGTGGACTGCCCCTGGGCTGAGTCAGTGCCTCCTCCACAATACTTTAACAGTGCTCCTGAGGAAGCTTCATATAACTTATGAGCATGTTAGGGAGTAGATGTAAAAGGAATATGTTTATTTACTCACATAAATTACTATTCTCTGCAGCAAAAATATATCTTAAACTGTAAGTTAACTAAGTTAATTCATTAATGCAAAAATATATTGCTAGCAAACGTCACCGCATTTGTAATTAACGTTAGTTAATGAGGTGCATGAACTGTCGGGGACATGATATTTGCTGTCAAGCATTGTTATAAAAATGTTGTTTTGATGCCAAAAAGCGATCCAGAATATAGATACATACCGAGAATCAACTTATTCAAAGTATTACACAAATACAAAAATGTTAGCTTGAATAGTAAGCTATCTAACCTACCAGTTAAAAGAGAAATTTCTGTAGTTTTGAACTAACGTTAGCTAGCTAATTTGCTATTATAGGCTAACGTAGGTGGAACAAAATCTCCTTGAAAATCTCCTCTAAAATCTCTTTGACACCAAACGTTACATAACCAAGACATGCAAACATACCTTTATCTTGTTGTTTTTTCTCCTCTTCCTCTTTCTTCCTTTTTCTTTTTTCTGCCCCTGAAGGTCCTTTTTAGCAACATTATTAGGCCTTCCACCTGCTCCTAGCTCCTTGGACCCAGTGCGCACTGCACAGCTGGATGCACACCTTACTAGCGGAGCTCTGACATTTAGGGCAGAGAGGCAGTAGGAAATTACACTTTGTTAACATAATATTGTCTTTTTGTACGAGAATGTACATTTGATAATATATCATCACTCACACGTGGAAAAAATAATGAATTACAGCAGCCAGTGCAAAGATGCTAAGATTGGTGTGATATGACATGGCCTTCTTGATTTGGTTAATAATCTAGCTGCTGAATTCTGAATAAGCTGTAGTTGTGAAACTGAGTGAGAGTTTAAGCAGGTAAAGAGCGAGTTACAATAGTCCAGGTGTGATGATATAAAAGCGTGAATAACTTTTTCTGTGTTATTGTAGCTGAGCATGTGTCTGATTTTTCAAATATTTCTTAACTGATTGAAGCAAATTTGAGTTGTCTTTCTGATGTGGTGTTCAAAGGATAAGTTACTGTTGAAAATTACACCAAGGTTCTTTGCAACCGGTTTAACATTGTTACTGAGTGAACCAAGAGAAGACTGTATCTGTTGTTTATGACATTCTGGGCCCAAGATCAAGACCTCAGTTTTGCTACTGTTGAATTGAAGAAAGTTAGCTGCCATCCAGTCCTTGACACTTGATAGGCAGGAGGTCAGTGTGGTGAAATTGTTTAGTTCATGTGGCTTTAATGAGAGGTATAACTATGTATTATCTGCGTAACAGTGGAAAGAGATGTTGTATTGCCGAATGATATGTCCAAGGGGTAACACATATATATATATATAAGGAAAATAAAATTGGTCCCAGAATGGATCCTTGGGGTAGTCCACAGGTGATGTCTGTTGTATTTGAATTAAATCCTGAATAGACACAAAAAATTTACTATTTTCCAGATATGAGGTGAACCAATCCAATGCAGTGCCAGTGATTCCAGCCCACGACCTTAGTCTCTCTGTGAGGATGCTGTGCTCTACCGTGTCAAAGGCTGCGCTTACGTCTAGCAGCACGAGGACAGAGCATTGACCAGAGTCTGCAGCTTGTAACAGATCATTTGTCACACGAAGAAGAGCAGTTTCCGTGCTGTGTAATTTTCTGAAGCCACTCTGGAATTTTTCAAAAATATTATTGTCTCTTAGACCCTCTAAGAGTTGTGCTAGAATTACCTTTTCTAATATTTTTGAGAAGAATGGCAGCTTGGAAATTGGTCTAAAGTTTTTTATGTCTGTAGGGTCCAATGAGGGGCTTTTCAAGAGGGGCTGAACGCATGCCCCCTTGAAAGAATCAGGTACACATCCAGAGGAGAGGGAGCTGTTTATAATTTTAAGCAAATGAGGTGCTATGGCATCCATTACTTCCTTCAGGAGTTTGCTGGGAAGAGGATCCAGGGGGCAAGAGGACATGCTCATGTGTGACACGGTGTCAAGGAGGTCCTGTAGTGATATGGGTTTGAAGGAGTTGAGCAGTTCCATATGAGGACCTTGCATATCCATGGATAACACAGGGAGGGGTATCTGTGCTCTAATGGTTTTAATTTTTTCTATGAAAAAAGTGAGGAACCTTTCACATTCTGCAGAAGATGAGGCGGTAGCAGTTGTTTGTGGGGGACTAACCAGATTGTTTATAGTGCTAAATAAAGTGCGAGGATTGTGCTGATTAACAGAAATTAGTTGTGAAAATTACTGGCTTCGAGCCTCTTTCACCTTATTGTTATATTGTTGTAAATGATTTTTTAATGATTGATAATGTACTTGTAATTTGCTTGATTTCCACTGTCTTTCTGCTCTCCTGCATGTTCTTTTAAGCAATCGCATGTCTTCATTTATCCAGGGGCTTCTGTTCACTGTTGATTTTAGGTGCAACCTTGTCCAGTGTTGAAGTACACAGATTATTAAAAGTATTTGAAAGGTCGTTAGTATTTGAAGGGCATGTTATAGAGTTCACGGCACTGTTAAAGATGGGAATAAATGTGTCTGCTGTGTGCTCATTTATAACTCGAAAACACACCTTCTTTTTGTGATTAGTCTCTGCAACCCGAACCGCAGTGTCAAATCGGATGTATTGGTATCGGATATATGCTTCTAATCATCAGGTTTTTTTTCTTTTTGTTCTTGTTTTTAACTAGGCAAGAGTCTTTCCTGATGGACTTTGCTCTCTTGAGACATCACTTCCTGTAGATGTCATCAATAGCAGGAAATGAGGCTTTGGTGATGCGCTGGGCGGTTTTCACCACCTTCTGCAACGCCTTCCGGTCCGAAGCAGAGCAGATCCCATACCAGACTGTGATACAGTTTGTTAGGATGCTCTCGATGGTGGAGCGGTAGAAGTTCACCAGGATGTCTGAAGAGAGGTGGTTTCTCAGGAAAAAGAAGCGCTGATGAGACTTTTTGACCAGGTTAGAGCAGTTGGTTGTCCAGGTCAGGTCCTGTGAGATGTGAATCCCCAGGAATCTGAAGCTGGTCACACGCTCCACCGCCACACCATTGATGTGGCTGGGTGGATAAGTGACAATATTCCTCCTGAAGTCCACAATGAGCTCCTTGGTCTTCTTGGTGTTTAGGAGCAGGTTGTTGTCGTCGCACCATGCAGCAAGGTGATCTACCTCCTCCTTGTAGGACAACTCATTGTCGTCCTTGATGAGGCTGATCACTGTTGTGTCGTCTGCAAACTTGATAATGGTGTTGGAACCATGCTCAGGTCTGCAGTCGTGGGTGAAGAGGGAGTAGAGTAACGGACTCATCACACAGCCTTGTAGTACACTGGTGTTAAGGGTGAGGGTGGGGGAGCATTGGTGGTCTAACTGAACATGTTGGGGCCTGTTGGTCAGAAACTCCAGTAGCCAGTTGCAGATGGAAGGTCTGATGGCCAGATCTTTGAGTTTGGTGATTAGTTTAGATGGAATGACAATGTTAAATGCTGAACTGAAGTCTATGAACAGCATTCTGGCGTATGTGTCATTATTGTCCAGGTGTGAGAGGACAGAGTGCAGCGCAATGGAGACTGCGTCTTCTGTGCTCCTGTTCTTGTGGAGTTTAAGTATTTTGTTTGGGGTAGTTTTTGGCACTGTGTCTCTTTGCCTGCTGCTTATAGTCTGGCACCTGGTTGCTACCTTTTTATAAAGCCCCACCTCTGTGGGGGTACATGCCTGTAAACATCCTGAAAAAAAAAAAAAAAGAAAGAAAAAATATCGGCAGGGAGCGCAGTCTCCGCAGGAAAAAACCCCACACATTACTATTGGTCATAAGTGATGACTGAGAGGGATTACTTCTGTTTGAGTCCATGCATTGTTATTTTTTTAAGGAAAATCCTGCACAGTAAAACATTTAAGGAGAGGGACTTCAAGTAAAAATTATAAATACTTCTGTCACCACTTACACACGGAGAAAGATAGCCTAACAATAAAAATCTAAGCTAACATAATACAATGATAATATAGGTATGATATACTATTATAGGAATGTTTTATTTAGTGTATAATCGCCTGAAAACAAGAATTGCTGTGTTTTCATTACCGTAGAATGATGATGGATGAATATCTACATTAGATAGCGGGTCCTCGTCTGTGGAGTACGCAAAGTTGCACCACCACGTTTCTATAGTAGCCCATTATAGACAAACCAAGCATTGGCTCTAGAAAGGGCCATTTACATTTCGCTTCGGCCACTGTCGTTAAACTGCTTCATTCAGTGTTTTTAGTGGTTTAAATCACTGGGTCCATTGTTTTCTTTCCTGAACAATGAACACTGAAGGAATTCTGACCAGGAGTTCACACTTGGCACGTGAGAGAAGTTCCAGCTGGCTGCTATCTGCAATCCTCACGGCTAGATGCCACCAAATTCTAATGCTCCTTTAATAATGATCTGTTTTTAGTGATTTTTTTTCCTAGCATGCTCTGTAAATGTTGCTAAAATATGCTTACAGGAGTCCATTAGGCTAGAATATCACTCTTGGTACCGTTTTCATCTTTCATGCTCTGGCATCCTTCAGCATTAGTTTACAGGTAGCCTGGCATTAGCTGGCAGTGAGCCACCATCAGTAACAGCAGCTGCTGCAATGCCCTCTCTGTTTTGTCTAAAGCACTGTTGTTGGTAGCTTTTTCAGAGGGTCAGAAAAGTCACAAATATGTTTTGTGTTTTTGTGTTGAATCCATCCATAGTAAGCAAAAGCTGAATTAGTTTGAGTGTATTTCCCCTTGGCCCAGCAGTACCTGTTTTACATATTAAGTAGGCAACCGGAAATTTAGTAATCTTAGGTTGACAAAGTTGACAAATTTGCCTGTACAACAAAGAGGATGGTTAAAATGTCCTAAATGCCTGTAAGGACTGTATAAAATGAGCTTTGACTGTTTCCACTGTAGTGATGGGTGACAGATGTTAGTCACTATACCCTCACCTCAAAGTGATGATTTGTACCAAATAGCTGGGATGAGCACATACACCATTATTTGTATCTCTTCAACCAACTAAATGATCGCTATCCATAGCTTTCCAACCAACTAAATGATCTATATCTGTATCTGTCAAACCAACTAACTGATCCATATCTGTTGAACCAACTTAATTATCTGTATCTGTTCAACCAACTGATTTCTCTGTACCTATTCGACAAACTAAATCATTTGTATCTGTATGTGTTAAAGCAATTAAATTATCTGTATGTCTTCAAGCAACTAAATTATCTGTATCTGTTCAACCAACTAAATTATCTGTATCTTTTCAGCCAATGAAGTTATCTGTATCTGTTCCACCACTTACTTTCACTGTATCTGTTCAACCAACTAAATCATCTGTATCTGTTGAACCAGCCAAATTATCTGCATCTGTTCGACTAACTAAATTATTTGTATCTGTAACTGTTCAACAACCTTTATTTTTTGTATCCGTATCTGTTAAATCAACTATATTTTCTGTACCTGTTCACCAAACTAAATTATCTTTATCTGTTGAACCAAGTTATTTGTATCTGTATTGTTCAACCAGCTATATTATCTGTATCTGTTCAACCAACAAAAATATATGTATCCATGTCCGTATTAAAAATGTGCAGAGTTTAAACCAAAAGTGGGTCTGAGTTAAACTGGTAGTGGGTGGGACCAAACCACAAGTTGTTAGTGTAGAAATAGTTTTCTTTCTCCCATAATAATCGTGTGGCTATTGCTGGCTTCTCTAGGGTTCAAAAAACTCTAAAGTCTATGGTTTAAATCTTATTTATCTGATGGTTTTCAGTTTGTTCACGTTCATAATGAATCATCCTTAGGTACTAAAGTTTGTTTTGGCGTCCTGCAAGGTTCTGTGCTCAGACCAATCCTATTTACTCTATATATGCTTCCTTTAGGTAACATCATTAGAAATCACTGTAAATTTCCATTGTTATGCGGATAATACACAGTTGTATTTATCTATGAAGCCAGAAGAAAATAATCAATTAACTAAACTTCATAATTGCCTTAAAGACATAAAAACTTGGATGAGCACCATTTTCCTGATGTTAAATTCAGACAAAACTGAAGTTATTGTTCTTGGCCCCAAACAACTCAGAGACTCTTTATCTGATGACATAGTTTCTCTAGATGGCATTGCTCTGGCCTCTAGCACTACCTTAACAAACCTCGGAGTAACATTTGATCAAGATTTGTCTTTTAATTCTCATTTAAAACAAACCTCACGGGTTGCATTTTTTCATCTGCGTAATATTGCGAAAATTAGACCTATCCTGACCCGAAGAGATGCAGAAAAATTGGTCCACGCTTTTGTTACCTCAAGGCTGGATTATTGTAACTCTCTATTATCTGGTAGCTCTAGTAAGTCCTTAAAAACTCTCCAGCTAATTCAGAATGCAGCAGCACGTGTACTAACAGGAACTAAGAAACAAGATCATATTTCTCCTGTTTTAGCTTCTCTGCACTGGCTCCCTGTAAAATCCACAGTTGAATTTAAAACCTCCAAGTCTGAGGCCATGGTCCTCAGCCGGAAAAGGGTGGATTGCCCACTCCAGGTCAGGGGGGAGGTCCTTCCTCAGGTGGAGGAGTTTAAGTATCTCGGGGTCTTGTTCACGAGTGAGGGTAGGATGGAGTGGGAGATTGACAGGCGGATTGGGGCGGGTCAGCAGTGATGCAAGCGCTTAACCGGTCCGTTGTGGTGAAGAGGGAGCTTAGTCAGAAAGCAAAGCTCTCAATTTACCGGTCGATTTACGTTCCAACCCTCACCTATGGTCACGAGCTTTGGGTAGTGACCGAAAGAATGAGATCGCGAGTACAAGAGGCCAAAATGAGTTTCCTCCGCAGGGTGGCTGGGCTCAGCCTTATAGATAGGGTAAGGAGCTCAGACATCCGGGAGGGACTCGGAGTAGAGCCGCTGCTCCTCCACATCGAGAGGAGCCAGTAGAGGTGGTAAGGATGCCTTCCGGACGCCTCCCTTGGGAGGTGTTTCGGGCATGTCCGACCGGGAGGAGACCTCGGGGCCGCCCCAGGACACGCTGGAGGGATTACATCACCTGGCTGGCCTGGGAACGTCTCAGGGTTCCCGCGGAAGAGCTGACGGAAGTGGCTGGGGAGAGGACTGTCTGGGCTTCTTTGCTGAGGCTGCTGCCCCCGCGACCCGGACCCGGATAAGCGGAGGACGACGAGTACGAGTACGAATTTAAAATCCTACTGTTAACTTATACAGCTCTAAATGGTCAAGCTCCGTCATATCTTAGAGAGCTCATAGTGCCATATTATCCCACCAGAACACTGCGCTCTGAGAATGCAGGGTTACTCGTGGTCCCTAAAGTCTCCAAAAGTAGATCAGGAGCCAGAGCCTTCAGCTATCAGGCTCCTCTCCTGTGGAATCATCTTCCTGTTGCGGTCCGGGAGGCAGACACCATCTCCACATTCAAGACTAGACTTAAGACTTTCCTCTTTGATAAAGCTTATAGTTAGCCTTTTGTGCTCCACTGTCTCTCAGGTTAACTCATATTGCAGCGGTGCCTGGATAGTGTGGCGTGTGTGGTTGTGCTGCTGCCGTGGTCCTGCCAGATGCCTCCTGCTGCTGCTATCATTAGTCATACTTCTACTGTTATTATACACATATGATTATTGTCACATATGTATACTATCAGATAATAATATATTATCATTAATTATAATAATATTATTACTTTCATTAATGTTGTTGTAAGCTACTGTCATTACCTTCTGTCCTGCATCTCTCTTTGTCTCTGTCTCTGTCTGTGTCTCTCTCTTTCTGTCTCATTATGTCATACGGATTACTGTTAATTTATTATGTTGATCTGTCCTGTACGACATCTATTGCACGTCTGTCCGTCCTGGAAGAGGGATCCCTCCTCAGTTGCTCTTCCTGATGTTTCTACCGTTTTTTTTTCCCCGTTAAAGGTTTTTTTTGGGGGAGTTTTTCCTTATCTGCTGTGAAGGTCCAAAGACAGAGGGATGTCGTATGCTGTAAAGCCCTGTGAGGCATATTATGATTTGTGATATTGGGCTTTATAAATAAAATTGAAATTGAAATTGAAATTACAGTCTTAATGTGTCTCCAACATCATGGAAAGTATAATGAAAGCTACAGCGGCTATGCACACATTTGTATATTATATCAACATGTCTGTGTTTCTATTCTGAGCAAGTCAGACTCCATGAGTATACCATCACCTTTACTCCAGGAACACGATTTCTCCTTCTTACTAGCCCTCCCTTCCTCTCATCACATTTTCGTGTCCCCGTGCCACCCTCGGTGAATGTGTTAATGCATTATCACTTCATTAGAGTTGCATCAGGGTGATAAATGAACTGCTGCTTTTTTTCCCCAAGACACCCTCCACCCCCACTGATGGCGCTGCCTGATCTGGATCAACGTCCCAAAGGGAGATTATGGGTGAATGGTGGTGGGGAGGCTTGTCAGTGTCCCAAGGTGGTGATGGTTGTGGGTGATACTATATAGCTGCTATTATCGAGCCCTTTATTCCCAATGTCACCTGCATGTGTGTGGTTTCTCAGCGTGGTGCAGGATCATCCTCCAACCCCCTGCCTCTCCTCCTCACATCCTGATTTCTTCAGACATTGCAATCAATCTGCCTCCCTGTGGAGTGTGATTAGGGGGTGCATATGTACAGGACCTCAGCTCGCTATGCCTGATGAGATGCTACATGTACATTCAAAGGTGGTCTGTCTACATCAGAATGGATGGAGAACACCCAGCAAACATTTTGATAGAAGCTGCTCTCTGCTGCATGTTGTATAACTGAATCCTAAATATATTAGTGACACCAAGAGGGATTCTCGAACCTCTTCAGCTCTTAACTATCCTGAAAGGTTTCCCTCTTTAAGTCAGACAAACACTTAAAAAACACTAGGCCTATAACAAAAATGTTTTCTCTGAACAGCCAGTCAATGTATTTATATTTATGAATAACCTCTGCATGGTAGTTTTCAATTTCAGATTAATCCAGACTGATTTAAATTGGCCTCACATGCACATAAGATCCACTGTAAACAACGTGTGTGTGTAATCGAGCATTACTCTGTTTTTTAAAACAATTTTCTGGTGACATTAATGGTAAAGCAGTAACATGGAACACATTGTACCTGAAACTTGTGCTGTCAGTAAACCTTCATTAAAAATTTATCTTAAACAAAATTTTTTTGATAGCAGATGAGTGAGTGAATGTAGTAAAATTGCTGCTTTTTTGGACACTGGGAAATAAAAAAGTAGTGTATTCTGATGTAAAAAGTGTAAGGAGAGGGACTTCAAGTGAAGATTATGAATATTTCTTTCACCACATACACACCGAGGAAGAGAGCCTAACAATACAAATCGAAGCTGATATAAGGTCAGATCTATGCCTTTTTTTGGTGCTAAAAGAACACATCCTTGTCCACCAGTTATTCAGCCTAAGTTACACTCCCCTGTCTGTTTTATTTTATTTTCTGTTTTCATTTAGGCGGACATATTGGCAGAAATGGAATATAATATTATGGGTATGTTTTATGCTGTGATTTCATGGACCGGCACCCAATTACTCTTTGAGACTTTTGAGTGAGCACACCAAGTCCGCTGATTACTTATTTAGTGTATAATCACTTGAAAACAAGAATTGTTGTGTTTTTGTTACCTTAGAATGAGCTTCTTATATCTACATTAGATAGCAGGTCCTCATCTGTGGAGTCCGCCATGTTGCACCATCATGTTTCTATAGTTTAAGTCCCATTATGGACAAACCAAGCACTGGCACTAGAAAGGGCCATTTGCATTTTTGCTTCAGCCACTGTTGTTAGAAACCCATCCATGACGAGCCAAACAGCGTTGGGAAAAGATTTTTTCACATGAAACTATTTCATTCAGTGTTTTTAGTGGTTTGATTCATTGAGTCCATTTGTCTTCCTTCCTGAACAATGAACACCTAAGAAATTCTAACCAGGAGTTCACACTTGACACATGGGAGAAGTTTCAGCTGGCTGCTATCTGCAATCCTCACTGCTAGATGCCACTGAATTCTGATACTCCTTTAAGAATGATCCATTTTTGATATTTTTTTCCTAGCATGATCTGTAAATGTTGCAAAAATATGCTTACAAGAGTCCATTAGGCTAGAATATCACTCTTTACTAATGACATTAATGGTAAAGCAGTCACAGGGAATGCAATGTAACTGAAGTTTGTGCTGACAGTAAACCTTCATCAAAAATGCATCTTTAACACAAGCCACAGCTTGAATGCAGCCCATGCTAGCTGACATAGAAAACAACAGGCACAGGTGCTTGGGAGGCGCAGGTGTAACAGATTACAGTTGCTAAAAACTTGAAACCTAGGGGTATAACGTTAGGCTTTTACTAACTCTGTTTTATAGAGGTGCTGATTTGATGTCATGGCAATTTCAGTGGGTGGGAGTACTCACTTGACAGACAAATTCCTTCAGCCAATCAATGTAACTAAACACGAGGGAACATCTTCATCATCACCAACAGGCTTTTAGGCTTTTAGGCTTTTAGGCTTTTGCCAAATCCAGTCGGAAGAACGGCAAAAATGCCTTTTTCACACTGGGTGTGTGTGTGTACTGTTGTTCTTGTTTAATCGTTGTTATTGACTGTGTTTCTGTAATAATATCATTATTGATGAGTTTACTGTACTAATATTAGAGTTAGGAATTGTTGCTACGGGAGCCGCCATTACTGTTCTTCAAGCTGTGGCCTGCATTTTACATCATCAACTACAACAAAGTCCCTGAATGGCTGATTATATTGTCAGCTACAGTGTAGAACCATGATTGGTCCTAGTTGGATTTTAATTTCTGTTAAGTGTTTGGGTTGGCACAGAGTCCAGACTGATACAAAGAGCAAAACAGCATGTTGAGCTTACGTCATCAGGATGGTTCTCACCAGGGTAATTTTGGGGAAATGAAGAATGAAGAAATCACCTGTGGGCCTCAAAGGGTTGACAGAATTATAGGGGTGCTTTGATTTAATAAATGCAATTCAGGGGACTCACAGCAGACAGAATACAAAACAAGACAGCCCAGCCACCAGAAGAAAATGTTGGCATTGTATGTTCCAGCAAACCATGAATACAGAACAATTGTACATTTTGTACATATCATATCAGTGTTACTAAAGTGATGCATTATATGTTTGTAAAATGAATAAGAGTTACAATAAAATAACCTATTAAGTTGTCAAATTTAACGAGGATTATGTTGTTACCTAGGCTAGCGTTCATCAGTTCAGCCAGCTGGAGAGATAATGGTAATATTAATTTGTGTTATGAATGCAGTTAACGTTAATCATACATCATCACAACATAATTTACAAATAGTGTGTTAAGTTGTCAAATTTAATTAAGATTACATTGTTACCTAGGCTAGCGTTCATCAGTTCAGCCAGCTAGCTAGCCTAGCCCTAGCACATTAGCAACTTACCTTCATAGTTGTCAATAAAACTGGAACAAAAAAACCTTCCATCCCTTCTTCAATTTTCTCTTCGGAGCCGAGCTAAAAGTGCATGCAGCGTCATGCACATCACTCACCATGAAATCAGGCAAGTCCTGGAGACAACGGGCATAAATCTTTGCCATCTTCGACCATCGAAGTCGTCAACTCAGGACAGCAGATGAGAAGTTCCGGCGCATACAAACGGTGATACACCAGTTGATGTGCACAACCTGTGCACGGAGCCTATTGGGTTGGAAAAGAATTGTCAAAATTGAAGGCAGACATATGTCTCAGTTGACATCAGTATGAAAACATAAGTCTTCTGTTCTAATACTTGATAAAGCACTTCCAGAGACGATCATAAAGTTATTTTTTATATGCTGAGGAGTACCCCTCATGATGAGTGAACTGATCTTCAAGTGTAAAATTCATCAAATGCTCACTAGCAGGTATTATACTGAACACTGTCAGGTCTGCTACAGCCTGGGAAATGATGTGACTTTTGTTGCTTAGAAAAGCTCTTCAGAACCTAGTTGGACAGTCTCACAAGTGTGTGAGCACGAAGTTAAAATCAAGGTGGCTTTTCTTAGCTCCCTAAAAGCTGGTGTTTTGAAAGTTTCCAACTGTTCACATCAAGCAGAGTGAGCTTGGCACTTCTTAAATAGCACTGTTGGATATCACAGGTTTAATGAGGGGTGAAGGTGTGTGTTTGGGCGAGTCTTGAACTTTCACCAGGCCATAATGAGAATGTGGTGGCACTGCTCTGTAATGGAGAGCTAGGTAGGGAAATATTTTGCTTGAAGGAGTATGTTTAATGCCCCTTCTGCTTTGGATTTCATAACATTAATGTGCTTATTTTCTGATTGTTATGAGGGTTTGAAGTAGTTGGTATGCAATTCAAGCCTCAGGTTAGAAAGCATAAACAGTGTGAAAGATGGCGAGACAGGTGGCTGACAGGCTGCTGAGTAACAGTAGGTGTTTAGAGGACTAGGGCATTTGGATGCCCATGTACAGATCAAAATTCATGCACTTGTTTTGAATATGAATCACATTAAACACACATTTATCATGGCCCTGCCACTGTCTCCCCCCAGTAGTTTTTGGCATATGAAGCATTGCACATATAGTAACAGGTGGTGCTCCAAAAGTAAAGGAGGTTTCATATAAATTCTCTACCTTGTTTGATTGTAGTTTTATTTTAGGTGGCTCTGGTCTGCTATTGGATGGATAACCAAGTTAAACTGTACAGACATTAATGATGTCCAGAGCAAGAATCCAAAATACTCTGGTGATCCTCTTTATTTTTCTCTAGCACAATGAGCTGCTCATAGTTTTTGCTTATCCTTTGAAATTTCTGAACATACAGTTGAAGGGCTGGAAAAGAAATTGGTATGAACTATGTAACTTAATGACAATGCTAGTGATCGCCTGACTTAACATCTGGTGCCAACAACAGGTTGACATTTTTGTTTTTGAATAAAATGGAGAGAAGGAAATAACAGAGGTAACTATTTCACACGGTGGCACCAAATATGTTGGGATCAATATATTAGGTCTCACCAAGGGGCACCAAATATGTAGGGATTTAACTGGCTATCGGAAATAATTCATAATTATAATGTGACTTAATTAACATTAAATCACCTCGTGGGGCACCATTCCCATAAAGGGGAAAAATGATAGCCAGTTAAAGATATCAGTCTCATAAAATACGCTAAAATAACTATTAATTTGGAGTTTTATTAATAATTAAATTAATGACAACAACCAAAATTAACAGTAACGCTTGAAGGATTTCAGAGTTCTTGACGCAGCGGAGGTTGACTATCAAATCAAATCAAATCAACTTTATTTATATGGCACTTTTCATACACATACATACACAGAGGTTAAAAACAGAAAACAAAAAGAAAAGAGAAACCCCAACCCTCCCACCCCACATAGAGATACATAAATAAATAAATATACACATACGTGCGCACACACACACACACACACACACACACACACACACACTAGCTATCACTAAAGAGACATGGCCAAGCACCGAGACCCGAGTCAACGAAAAAGCCACCTCTGGGGGCCGTCCACACTGAGAGGGCCCAAGGTCCACGGCAACAGGGAACGCCGCTGTAGAGACCACCCCAACCCGGGCAGACAGGAGGCTCCTCACCCTTCAGCCACCCAGGTCAGAGCGGTCTCCTGACGGCACCCCCATCGGGAGACCAGGAACAACTCTCAGTGTGGGTGGCCCCCATGAGGAAACACTGGAGCTAAAAACTGAGAGACTAAAACAGTAAGATAGGATAAAAGGTATAAAAAGAACCAAATAAACAAAAAGCTATAGCTCATAAAATTGAGTTAATAGCTAGGTAAGAATGATCTAAACAGGAAGATAGGAACGTAAAAAGAGGAAGGGTAATAACAGAAAAAATAAAATAAAAAATAGCTAATAGAAAGATAAAAGGAATATTAATTATAAAAGGAATTTAAAATAGATAAATAAAGAGATCAGTTAAAAGCCTGATTAAAAAGATGAGTCTTGAGCCTCTTTTTAAAAATATCAACAGTCTCTGCAGCCCTGATGTTCTCCGGCAGGCTGTTCCATAATCAGGGGCCATAATAACTAAATGCCACCTCCCCGTGTGTTTTAGTCCTAACTTGTGGTATGGTTAAAAGGCCGGTGCCGGAGGACCTCAGGGTCTGCGAGGGTTGATATGGTAAAAGCAGGTCAGATAAATAAGATGGCCCAAGACATTTAAAAACTAATAAAAGAACCTTAAATTACTTATTGATCCTGAAGTGCACAGGGAGTCAATGCAGTGATTTTAAAACTGGTGTAATGTGCGCCCGCCCTCTGGTCCTCGTCAGCACTTGTGCAGCTGAATTCTGTAATAATTGTAGATTTGAGATACTCTTTTTGGGAAGACCAGAGAGCAGGGCATTACAATAATCTAACCTACAGGAGATAAAAGCATGCATCAGCACCTACGTGCTGGCCTGAGAGAGAAACGGGCGGACTCTGGCTATATTCTTAAGGTGGTAGAAATCTACCTTTGTTATGTTTTTAATATGTGGAATAGAGCTCAGAGTCAAAAATCACACCCAGATTTTTTTACAGATTGTGTTGGTTTAAAATCCTGTAGTTTTGGTAAAAGTTTCTCTCTCTTGCCTTCAGGACCAATGATTAAAACCTCTGTTTTGTCCTGGTTGAGCTGCAGGAAATTTGCTGCCATCCATGACTTTATGTCTAAAATGCAGTTAAAAAGGGTATCAATTGGCCCTGTGTCATCAGGAGACACAGCGATGTACAGTTGCGTATCATCAGCATAACTATGAAAGCTGATGCCACGCCTCCTGATGATGTCCCCCAGAGGAAGCATGCAGAGATTAAAAAGAGTTGGACCTAAAATTGACTCCTGGGGGACCCCACACTTTATCTCATGGATTCCTGAGGAACATGTATTCATACTTACAAAGAAGTGTCGATCAGTAAGGTAAGAGACAAACCAGTTAAAAACAGTACCAGAGAGGCCCACCAGGTGCCTCAGTCTATTTAATAAAATGTGATGGTCCACTGTATCGAAGGCAGCGGTTAGATCCAGTAAAACCAAGACTGTGAGTTTATGGTTATCTAAATTGCACCTGATGTCATTTAAAATCTTTAAAAGGACTGTCACAGTACCGAGACAGCCCTTTTAAAATCTTTAAAAGGGCTGTCTCGATACTGTGGTTCATCCTAAAACCAGACTGATACTTCTCTAAAGTGTTATTTGTATCTAAAAAATCATTTACTTGGGTGAAAACCAATTTTTTCTAAAATTTTGCTTAAAAATGGTAAGTTGGATACAGGCCGATAATTATTAAAAATGTTGGGGTCTAAATTACTCTTCTTCAGAAGGGGCTTCACCACCACCGTTTTCAAGGAGGCCGGGAAGACACCTGTCTGAAGAGAGCAATTCACCATGTACAATAGCTGTTCCTCAAAGAATCCATAAAACATTTTAAAAAAACGGTGTGGGAATTGGGTCTAAAAGGCAGGTTGTGGGCTTTACTTGGGAGAAAACTCGACCAAGTGTCCTTGCATCAACCAGGGCAAAACTCACTGATTCAACTCGACAGTTAAAATCTGTTGAGATAAAAGACTGGATCTGATGTCACTGATTTTACTTCTGAAGTGGTCTGCAAAGTCCTCACAAAGGGCATTGGTTGTTGCCTTAGGCGATCTGTTAAAATTACTGTTTGTTAAAATATCAATTGTGGAGAAGAGGAATTTGGGATTATTTTAATTGTCAGAGATTCGTTTTTTGAAGTGGGAAATTCTTGCCTTTTTGACTGTGTTATTGTAGGTTTTGAGATGTTGACGTAATATTTCGTAGTGGACTTTTAGGTTTGATTTTCTCCATCTTCTCTCAGCACTCCTGCAGTATCTTTTCAGTTGTTTGATTTCCTGATTTCTCCACAGGGGCGTAGGTTTTGTTATAACTGAACTACTCATTCACTCTTGTGCAACATTAAACAGACAGCGGGTATGATTCCAAAGAATTATATTTATTGACAAACTAGCAAAGCAAAACCAAAAGTACACAAATTCTAACTAACTATATGTAATCATGACGCACCCCTCTTGCAGCTAAGTACCCTTTCTGCCTATTTTAAACCATTTCAATCAAGATTTCCCTTTTTTAATTGTTGAACAATTTTAGTTTGACTAGCCTACTTATCCCGGGATTTTCTCTCTCTTATGTGTCTCCAACTAACGAGTGACTGATTGCCTGTCGCCACCTTCAAGGTCTGGTCTGCCACCTTCGGGTTAGAGTGGGACCAGTACACAGGATGGTTGGACAGCCGGGAGAGACTTTGGGCTGGGGTTTTTATTTTATTTTATCACTTTTTTTTATAATAAATCTTGTATTTAACTTTTATATGGGTTTGTGGTTTTTAAACTCTGCTCAACCCTGATTGTAAATAAGAACCTGTGTTGCCTTTTTTAAAATTAGAGTCCTAGGCTCTTTTAACCTAGGTGGCATTGTCGGTTTTATAACATTTTATCCAAATTTTAAAATTCTTTCAACCTCGCCACAGACGAATTTCGGACCCCAGTGAAGGGCCGGACGGCGAGAGGAGACCGCCACCACCACAGGAGAACAGCCACACGCCTGAAGCGCAGCAGCCTGTGTCTGTCTGGCCTTGCAACTCCAGCTTGGGTGAATAGGGGGACGCTATTCCCCAGGCAAAACGTGAGCATTGTTTTGTTTGCATGTGTTGAGCAGCAGACACAGAGAAGGCCTGCTGCGGGGCCAGGCAGGTGTGGGTCGGAGGAATTTTGGTGCTGGTGTGTTGGTGGGAGACTGGTGGCTGTGTTTTGGTGTACCTCCCAACAGATCCAGTGGTGGACCGTGGGACCGCGGGACCAGAGGGTGGACAGCAGGCGAAGGGAAGTCATTGGCCGCAGTTGAGGGGAAGCAACGTGGAGAAGCAGAGGGGCGAATCGTGATGCACCCCTCTTGCAGCTAAGTACCCTTTCTGCCTATTTTAAACCATTTCAATCAGGATTTCCCTTTTTTAATTGTTGAACAATTTTAGTTTGACTAGCCTACTTATCCCGGGATTTTCTCTCTCTTATGTGTCTCCAACCGACTAGTGACTGATTGCTCAAGATTGCTTGATTGCTTCAAGGTCTCGGGTCTGCCATCTTCGGGTTAGAGTGGGACTGGTACACAGACGGTTGGACTGCCGGGAGAGACTTTGGGCTGGGGTTTATATTTCATCACTTTTTTTTTATAATAAATCCTGCATTTAACTTTTATTTGGATTTGTGGTTTTTTAACTCTGCTCAACCCTGATTGTAAATAATGTGTTGCCTTTCTTAAAATTAGAGTCCTAGGCTCTGGAGTTGCAAGGCCAAACGGACACAGGCTGCTGCGTTTCAGGCGTGTGGTTGTTCTCCTGTGGTGGTGGCAGTCTCCTCTCACCGCCCGGCCCTTTGCTGGGGTCCTCTGCCTTCTTTTCTTTTCTGCACGCTGCTTTCCTGCTGTTTAAAAAGAAATGTCACCTGCGCTCGCCACCACCTGTGGCTCGCTGCTCTGATTGCTGCCGGGGGCGAGTCCGTGTGCAGTTCAATGTCAGTTTGGAAACAAAAACTCTGCATGCAGTTCAACATAAACTCTAACTGAAATAATCAAAATACTGCAAACAAGGTAACATGCAACATTTCATAAACATAATGAACACAGTAAAACAAAGTAACACAACATGTAATATTTCCTAAACGTAACTAAAACACAGAAAACACAAAACATGCAACATCCTATGAACTGACCCTGTCACATCTATACAAGCTTGGTGTGTATATGTGTGTGTGTGTGTGTGTGTGTGTGTGCGTGTGCGTGTGTGTGTGTGCAAGAGAGAGAAAAGAGAAAGACAAAGGGGGGTGTGGTGATCAAGGAGCCATTTGGCCTACAAAACAAAATGACTGACAACAGAGAACTACAAGATGGCCAAATGAAAGCTGGCTTTTGGTCGGGGGAGGTGTTTGTCTGACCGTGTGGTCAGGACAAAGACAAAGGAAAAGAAGCGGGAACTTTGAGATGCCTGGTTGGGTGTAGCTCTGTTGATAGCTTAGTTGTTAATGAGTCTACGTGAATGTGATTTGTGTTGCAAACAGTCTGGATTAGTGCAGAGATTGTTTAGTTGTGTGCAAGAATCTGTTTGTGAACAGTATTAGCAAACTAAACACTTAGCTTTGGCGAAGCCAACTAATCAATGACCTAACTGCAAACAATCACAACAATAACTCAATGACAGCATTAAATCACATACAACAAGTTAAACAGTCTTGCTTAGCCTGTAAAGCTGTGATAAGCTATGCCCAGTTGTTACATTACTGATCCTTGAGTGGATGACAAGGTCACTTGGTGGTGTGCTGCTTTGTTGGCTGGGAAGATGGTTCTAGGTACAGTCTTTGTTGGGTCCTTGTTCCAAAGTTTCTGATCCGAGGAAGCCAGTCGCTTGGGGTCTTTGCAGACTTAGACGCTGGGTGCTAACTCACTTAGTTCCTTGTTGCTGGAAAGCTAGTTGCAAACCTTGTGCTTGCACCTCTAACTTTCTGGTTCAGGTTAGAGAGTCTGTGATCAGTTGCCCCACCTTTGATGGTTCAGGGCAAGGAGCAAGAGTCTGAGCATCTGGGCTGTTCCAGGCCGTGCCGGAAAGAGGTGTGGGCTGCTCCGCAGTTCTCGAGTAAGAGAGAGTTTTCTGAAGGGAGCAGACCTTGTACAGATGCCCGTGACATCAGAGTCAGATGTCACTTTAAAGGTCCTGTCCAATCAAGTTTTGGAACTTGAGTCTCACTGAGGTGTGAGGTGAGACCTCCTGTGGAGATGGGTGTCACATAGGTCTCTTTGTCTGAAGACAAAGAGCATGCAGAGGAAAAAGCCTTCAAATGTTCCGTTTAGATTTTACCAAATGATCTCTGTGGCCCTGTGAATCATCCCAACAACTGTTAAATATAGGTATAGCTTAACAGCCATCAGAGTAGGGGTATGAAATAAAAGTATGCAAATATAAGCAATACAATACAATAAAATAGAAATAAAAATGTGCATGGTGCTACAATGTTGGCACTAGTATTTAAGGTATTAAGAGTAAAATATATATCTTTACTGTACTGAGTCTGTAACATACAACTATTGGATGGGACACATGAAATATGGTGCAGATATCATACTGTCAACATTTAAGTTTGTCTGATATTACCAACCTGCATAACGAATGAGATTCCCATTGACTGCCCTAGGAATGAGTTCTAAAACCTGGAAATGAGTCAACATTTTTGCACTACCGCTTCCCTCGTCTTGAAGTCAAAAGATTTCTTGAATGGGTTTTTGGTTACATATCTGGAATAAGGTCTATGGTTAATACATCTTTAAGAGATTTTTATATTTTGTTCTACCACATGGAATATGTCAGTAAATACCTCACTCGTGAATTTTGAAGCCTTTAAGTATTTTTAAAAAGGCAGTTTTTAACAACCGCCTAAATAAGATTACAGAACACGTGTCGAACACACCTTTATAATCTTGTTGTGGTGGTGACATTAGGTCATGTGTCAGAGTGGGTCATTTTTACTTGCCATACATGCCACTCTCTCAGTTATCCCAGTAAATTTCCACTAACCCCGCCTCTCCACCACACCTACCTCCCAGCCTATCATCTGTCCACACATCTCCCAGTCCTGCCAGTCCACCACCACACCCATCTCATTAAGCTAATGCCCCTTACCTGTGGATCATTACCTTCTGCTCGTGCAAAAAATCCTGCTTCATAGACTCTTCTTGCCAGATTGTTCTTTGTCATTCCATGCAAGACTTTCCAACAAATATTCCGGGACTGCTTCCTTGTTGCCGACCTCACCTGTCTCTGACACTTCTGTTTCGTCTGCTCCCTGGTAAACCACTCAGCCTTCTGTCCGCAACCAAGAATTCTGCCTTTACATTCCTGAGTTCTGTTCACCTGTTCCTGTTTGAAGAGACTGTCACCCAGCTCTCCATAATTTACCTGTTCTGCTGCCTGTGATATCCTGTGCTGTGGATTACTTCGCCACGAGGCTGCACATTCTGCCACTGTATGTCATCGCAGGACTTGTCATTGTTGTCAAGACCCTTACTGCCTACAGTTGGCTCAGCACAGGTGTGCTGGCTACTCCCATGTGTACTCCTTGTTCCAGACTCCCTGCTCATCAGAAATTGCATCCAGCAGATGCCACTGACTCACCTGCTCTCTGCTTTGGTGTGCCATACCAAGCACTTGGGACTGAACCTGTGTCTTGAAAGGTTCCAAGCCAACACACTGAGTCTCATTGTTTTTTCACCTGCCTACTCACTCTGTGTTTGACAAGTGGTTTCATTACTCGATATTACAAACTGTCCATCTGTCTTCGGTACTGCTATTGGGTTCAGACCCCACCCATGACATCATGCGACTGTTGTGTGGTTTGTTTATAGCCTACATTGAGTTTTTCACTTCTGGCGATTTTGTTTAGGCCTCAATTATCATATATCATCATAATTATCATTATCAGTGATGTTCACCAGTGAAGATAATATTGCTGAACAAAATTTGTAAGTATCAAAAACATGTGTTTGCCACAGAGCTTATATTTGGCAATAGTCCAAAATCCAGTGGAAAAATCCCATAGGCTTTTTGACGAGGGAGCCAGTGCAATGCTAACTTCTGGACTGTCCAACAGAAAAACATCATTCCTGAGGCTCTCTGTTCTGCCCTACAAAGGCAAAAGACCTTAACTCACCAGAGTGTGAAACTGAGAAAAATGACTTTAAAGTTATTTTCTTGTCCCGCCAAATGAGTTGTAGGTAGAACATTGAACATTTGGCATTTTGTTGTTTATAAATGAAGTTATTTATCCACCAAAAAAAATTAAGCTTAAAGTTGACCTTTGACCCTTATTCGGAAGTTACTGTATTCTTCCTTTGCATTGTCTGCAGAACAATGATGGATCATACAAAGGCAAAAGACCTTAACTTCTATTTTATTGCCCATTTGTATTTTTATCACTTTGTATAATATTTTCCTGTGATAACAATGATAACTTTAAACTAAAATTTAGTGATTTTTGTCTAGTTAGGCTTAATATTACATAAACAGAATATTAAAATAAAAAATAATGAGCATTTGGAGGTTGCAACAGTACATTACTGGAGCATTTTAAAACCTCATCATTGTACTAATTTGAAATAAAATAACACTTTACCTCTCTCCTATTTCTTACATTTGAAAGTTACAGCGGATTTGGCTATGCCAGTGATATGTAGCAATGCCCTTTGTTAAATACTCTTGTTAAGTACACTTTTTTGAAGTATTGAAGGTGTGTGTAACTTCACTTTGGTGCTTGGCAAAACAAAGGCAGAGTACCGAAACTTAATTCATGCATTCTAGAGTGCCGCAGAACAAAAGCAAAGAACCGCAACTGATGTTACGGGCTTCTGCCTTGGCTTTCCCTCAGCTTTTGGAAGTTACGGCAAACACAACATCTTATTTTTTCCAGAAAACAACAAAATTGACTCAAGATATGTGTCCACATGATAAAACTGATGTTTATTGTTCCAAAAATGACAATAACTCATTTTTGCCAAAATTGAAGTTAAGGCCTTTTGCCTTTGCACGGCAGTATTGGCCTCTGCTGTACACTGTGTTCTGTGTGTCTGATTAGAAAGTGTTAACATGCTAATGCGCTAAGCCTAAATGTTTACTATGGTATGCTTTAGCTGCTTAATATAAGCTTGTGGCCTAAGGCCTTTCTCAAAACTGAGCAGGACAAGGTGGCCTTGTTTTCTTGGGAATCTGTGGCTAATTTAACTCAGTCGTTCAAACTCCTAAGAAAGAGAGGACGCAGTTCATTCAATTTGCATTTGGGAATTGATGAGTCGCCAGAGGAAAATGATGGCATTGTCTGGTTCTGCAAACTGTGGATATGTTACATTTGAACTTTGCATACCCATCATATCACTGTTTCTAAAGTTACACAGTATATGACCTGAGTTTGTTATCATGGGTAGTACAAGAGAGGTGCAGATTCAGTCAAATGGAGGTAAAAGAATACTTGAAATGATAGAAACTGCAGAGATAGAAAAACAACTGATGCTCTGCAGACAAAGCTATTATGATAGCAGTCCTAAAGCATTTAAGAAGCTGGCATTTAAATTAAAGAAACAGCAAGAGAAGTCAACAATAGCGACTATTAAGGATAAAAACGGTGCATATACAAGAAGTAAGTCAGGTATAGCTTCATGTTTTAAGGAATTCTACCAGGATCTTTACACCCCAGAATTTACTGTCAATACACAAAAAATTACCAAATATTTAGATCGATTAAGCCTCCCAGTTGTAAATAATGAACAAAAAAAGACTTAATATGCCCAATGGTAGAAATGGAAATCTTAAATGTAATTTATAAAAAACTAGAAGAAGTCCTGGAAGTGATGGCTTTACATATGAATTCTATAAAGAATTCAGAGATTCTGTACTGCCTGTGCTATGTAGGGCTTTCAATGAGGTAATGGAATCAGGGAACTCAGCTGTTATCTCAAAGAGGGGAAACCCTGAAAAATGTTCATTGTACAGACCAATATCACTTCTAAATGTAGACCAAAAAATGTTTACAGCAATTATAGCTAATAGACTCTCAGATATATTGCCAAAAATAATAAATTCAGATCAAACAGGGTTTGTTAAGGACTGTCTGCTCGGTGACAATGTCCGTCACACTCTTGATGTCATAGATTATGGATTAAGATCTAAGACACCAATGCTGACCCTCATGGATGCGGAAAAGGCATTTGACAGGGTGTCATTGCCTTGTGTGCAAAAAGTTTGGATTCAACGAGACCTTCATTAATTTGATAAAAGGAATATAAAAAGAACCAACAGCAAGAGTAATAGTAAATGGGACTTTATCTGACACACTGAGTATAGGAAGGGGAACCAAACAAGGGGACCCCCTGTCACCACAACATATACACATACACATAGAACCCTTAGCTGAGATTATAAGACAGAATATAGAAATAAGAGGACTTACCATAATAGAGGAAGAACAGAAAATTGCACTGTGTGCTGATGATATAGTTGTGTATATAACATATATTTACAACTCTTTGTCAGAGTTGTTAACGGAAATCACAGAATATAGCGCTTTATCAGGTTATAAGATGAATTTGAACAAAACAAAAGCCATGCAAATTGGGTGTAACAATCACATTAACAAACAGTTCGAATTCAAATGGGACCAAGATGAAGTGACATATCTGGGAGTGACTATTCCAATCAACCTGGATAATCTATATCATTGCAACTACGGGAAATTAGAAAAGTCAATAAAACAAGACTTACATAGGTGGAAATATCTACCTTTAACACTACTGGAAAAAATTAGTTAATTGAAAATGAATGTTTTACCATGTTTTCTATTTTTGTTCCATAATCTACCTTTGCATATTAACGGGCTTCTTTCAAATACTTGGAGAACTTGTTGAGAAACTTTGTATGGATGGAAAGCGACCAAGAGTGAAGCTGACAATTATACAACAAAAAAAAATGAAGGGGGACTTGCCCTACCCAGACTAACTATTTTATGCTGCACAAGCAAAATTAATTTTAATAATGATTAATTAAGAAATTACCCCCAAATGGAAAACACCAGAGAGTAAATTGGTAGGATCATTACATATACTGATTTCTTCAAGTCAGATGAAAGCAAATTGCTTCACACTTAAAAATGCAGTCAAGACCTGGAGAAGATTATGTAAAATAACAGATGTTAAAGACAGAGACCTAATTTGCCTGAGAGAAATACAAGAAGACCCATCCTTTATACCAAGCAAGTTAGATGATGCTTTCAAAATATGGGGAAAGAGAGGTCTCATGGTGTATTGTCAAATGTACTGTGCGAAAGGAATTGAGTCATTTGACATCATAGCAAAAACATATCAACTCCCAAGTAATCACTTTTACAGATACTTGCAAGTTAGAAGCTATCTTCATGAAAAAGTTCAATTAACGAGTCTTGAAAATCTCCATTCTCTAATTGTATATGGTGAAACATTGCCAAAGTAGAAATACAAAAAAGATTACTGGACAACTTTACCAAATATTACAAGAGAAGGACATTGAAGACTTGAATGGTATCAAAGAGAAGTAGGAGAAAGAGTTCAAAATAAAAATCTCTGACAATGACTGGAGGCAAAGCTTTAAAGGGCCAGTGTGTAATATTTGGCATGGTTTACTGTCAAATCTGAATCTGAATCTGAATATTCTACCCATTAATATGTTTATATAAGTGTATAATCCCTATAAAATAAAATTCGTTTGGTTTTCGTAGCCTTATAATTATGCTTATATATATATATATATATATATATATATATATATATATATATATATATATATATATATACAGTACAGGCCAAAAGTTTGGACACACCTCATTCAATGCGTTTTCTTTATTTTCATGACTATTTACATTGTAGATTCTCACTGAAGGCATCAAAACTATGAATGAACACATGTGGAGTTATGTACTTAACAAAAAAAGGTGAAATAACTGAAAACATGTTTTATATTCTAGTTTCTTCAAAATAGCCACCCTTTGCTCTGATTACTGCTTTGCACACTCTTGGCATTCTCTTGATGAGCTTCAAGAGGTAGTCACCTGAAATGGTTTCCACTTCACAGGTGTGCCTTATCAGGGTTAATTAGTGGAATTTCTTGCTTTATCAGTGGGGTTGGGACCATCAGTTGTGTTGTGCAGAAGTCAGGTTAATACACAGCTGACAGCCCTATTGGACAACTGTTAAAATTCATATTATGGCAAGAACCAATCAGCTAACTAAAGAAAAACGAGTGGCCATCATTACTTTAAGAAATGAGGGTCAGTCAGTCCGGAAAATTGCAAAAACTTTAAATGTGTCCCCAAGTGGGGACATATATATATATATATATATATATATATATATATATATGTATAGCAAGGGCCTTGCTTTAGAGAGGTTGCCATCTTGCGCCGCCATGTATGTACGGCAGACCGAGCAGACAATCCAGCCAGCCAGAGAACGCGTTTTGCGTGTATAAATAAACCAATGAAGACACCGGAAGGAAGGAAGAAGGAGGAGGAAACAGCAGAGAGTGTTAGTAGTTCCTCGATAGAGAGTAGTGAAAGGTTTTTTTAGTTATAAAGTTTGCGAATGGACCACACTTACCATGCAACAGGAGAAAATGAACCCGAACCGTCATCTGCGAGGAAAAGAAGACGCAACTTCACTCCTTGTGATGCACTCTCTGCAGCGCTTTTCCTCCTGAAGATATATCTCCCCATCGATGGTAGCACCGAAGCCTCTCTTCTTGCCCGCTCAGTATCCAAGTTCCTCATCTGTATGCTCCGGCTCAAACAGGTATGGCTCTGGGTCTGTGTCCGCTACAAGAAACTCTTCAAAATCGTGTTCAAAGTTGTCCATTGCAGCTGCTATAGTCCGGAGATATTGCTAAGCTAAATAAACAGCTGAGCTCTGTTTACTGGCTACGCTGTCAGTCAGTGTGCGGGCTGGAGATTGGTGGAGCAGAGAGGGGAGGGGGTACCCGCTAGGTATTGTAAATGAGTATGTGTGTATGGAGTGTGTGTGTGTTACGCTAGAAGAGTCAGAGTTTGGGACGGAGTCTTTCACCCCCTGGAGTGTTACCGGAGTTTTTGGAGTGCTCAAATAAACTGGCCTTTTTCCCGAACGCTACTCTGGTCTCCTGCTCGTGAGTGATTCATTACAATATGGTAACATGGTTTAGATTTCTAAATAAACATTCACCTTATCGCTAGATAGACCTACTCCTGAAAAACTTGTGTCTGCGCAAGGCTTTTTGTCCCTACAAGGCCACCGTCATTTACCAGATGGGAGGAGTGAGTGAGTGAGCCCTGCAATCTAGAATTTGACCACTGATGTCACTGTTTTCAACCCATTTTACACAGTGGCCCTTTAAAGACATTGTCACTCATACAAAATCCCCTTATTGGCAGGAATATGCATGGAAGATGAATTTAAGATATGTTATAACACCACAAATATCTCTGAAGTATGCACAAGCCAACACCAGTTGTTGGAGGGATTGTGGGATTAACAGTGAAGATCATACACATATATTCTACGCATGCAAGAGATTGCAAGAATACTGGACTGATGTCCTAAACTTTTTTTACTATGAAGTTGCTCTGTTTCCTGCCAGGATAATACCATGAAAAGTGTGTATGATTTTTTCTTATGCATAACCAAGTGGATTGTATGCCTAAACTTAATCGTACATTAACCACGGCGATGTGTCAACATATCTGCTACATAATAATGTATAAATGTAACATATCTGTGATTTGCAGAAATGATCAATGCCAAAATTAATTCTAGCTTGGGTTTGAAAACCACAACCACTTCTACATTCACTTCACCATGATCTTGACTTTTGTTATCCAAATTGTAACACTGATAAAATTTGGATTTCTTTACAATGAGCATTTCAGCCTCAAAGAGTAATTCCTGTGACAGTAGTCTTGTTTTTACTTTCAGTCTTTTGACTGATTCTGTCAAGTCTCTTTTGGACAACTGTGGGTCAGAGGTAGAGTGGGTCATCCACTAATTGCAAGATTAGGAATTCTATCCCCGGCTTCACCAGTCTACATGTAGAAATATCCTTGGGCAAGATACTGAGCCCCAAATTGCTCCTGATGGCTGTTCCACTATTGTGGTAGTGCGTGTGAATAGTTCCTGAGTAGCAGGTGGCACCTTGTATAGTAGCCTCGGCCACCAATGGGTGAATGTGACATGTAATGTAAAAGCACTTTGACTAGACTAGAAAAATGCTATACAACTACAGTCCATTTACCATTTGCAGTCAATTAAATTTACAAAATAACTGTGTAGATGCATTCAAGAAACATTCAACATGGACTGAAATCTGATTGCTCAAACATTCAAGACACATATGTAATATTGTATGTAATCTATCCACTCACGATCTTTATTTACAGTAACCCATCCATGCATCTACTTTGTCCTTGTGATAACAGCAGCTAAAGTTACATTAAATTTACACTGAAATCAGCCATTCTGTTCCAGTAAAGCCAGATTCCTACACGTCAATCAAATATGAGGTGCTGCTTTAGTATTCATCTGATCCTTGATCAGTTCAACCACTGAATGATCCATGTGGGTGAGAAAGCACTGATCAGTATGGGCGAGGGAGTGGTGTATATGAGAGCAAGTGAAAACTTTCTTGCTCACAGTCCATAAATGTGATTCATGTACGTGTTGGTGTTGGATCAGATTTGTGCTGTGGCCACACGAGATGCATAGATGTGTAAGTGTAAGTAAACGTGTCTTAAATCTCATCTGGATTTACAAGACACTTAAAATGACAAGTGTAAATGGATCCTCTGTGTCCACTGATCCATAGCAATAAAAGCATTGTTGTCGTGGTCTTGTCAGTATGATAGCATTTTTGGTATTCCCCTTGAATGCTTGTGAAGTGAGCCAGACATACAGGTGATCTTTCACTTTAAAAGGTATTCCCATGAAGGGAGCACTCACACGCCATGCCATTCAATCAATGCAAAAAAAAAAAAAAACAACAAAAAAACTGACTTCCCTTTTCTCTGAGGGCCATGATAAACACAGCACCACAGACAATCAGAGCTCATAGCCGCAGAGGCAGCTTTGCTTTATCCAGCTGGTAGCTCCACTAAAGTTTTTTTTTTCTTTCCAGAGGGTGAATGGCGGTTTATTAAATGCATCAAACCTCTATTTGAAGTCCTCAGTAGTAAAGTGCTAGAGGACATTAATCAAGAGGAACAAGCTGCCTCTCACATCTGCTTTGAGTTGAGAGTAGAGCTGGCAGCTCCCTCTACCTGAATGTCTGTCACTGTCAGTCCTCTGGAGGTCTGACAGCCCCCCCACCACCTCCAACACCTCCAAACAGGATATATTTAGTCTAAAAAGCTGTGCATTCAGATCTGACTCCATTTAATTACATCCTTCAAGGTGGCAAGTGCCTGTTAAGAGTTTCTATTCAAAGGATTACACTGGAGAGAAAATTGACAAGCAATAAAATGAAAATAAGAAGCCGTTATTTTGAATTTAGAGTGTCTTGCAGCCAGCACCTCAACTCTTTCCTGGGAGAGGACAGCACTGAGGCACCCTGCAGGGGTGGCAAACCTGTGCAATCTTACCCTGTGACTAACTGCGTAATTTGCTTATTAAGTCTCACACAGACTCTCAGCTTGACTGATATCAGGTAAATGTGTTCGCTGCTCCAATGAGCCAAGAATACCTGGGATGCTTGTGAGTCAAGACTGAACTTTGTTAAGTCTAGAGCATTCTTGAAATGAGTTGGTGCGATGAAGCATTGTGCCACCATGTCTAAAGCCACATTTCTACCATATACTGTGGGTATATTACTCTAATAACGGGTATGAAATCTGTAGGGACATGAACCTAAACCCTAGATCTGGGGTCCGTTTCACAAAGCAGGTTTAGTGAAAACTCAGAGTCTGTTAACCCTGAAATGAGGGAAACTCTGAGTTTTCCGTTTCAAAAAGGGAGGTAACTCAAACCAGAGAAAGAGGGGTAACTCTAGCGTGTTTCAGAGAGAGAGGTAACTTAAGCTCTCGGTCAGTTACCGTAGTAACAGACTCTATGAACCTAACCTGGTCGGGACCAGGTTTTTGTCAATGAACCTCGAGTTTCTCTCTGTCTCCGCCCTCTTTCAGAGCCACACACTCCATTTGATTTCCTCATTCATTCAGTCAGCAGGCGAGTTTTGCCGTAGCGTAGTTCTGCCGTCTGTCATTTAAAAAATCATTAAGAAAATCAGAGTCAGTAGGCTATATTAGAAGTCCATCAGGCACAGTATGTGGCGACTTTTTTCACTAACATGGCATGTCCTTCTGATAACGATCCCGTGGATGAAGGAGCAGCATTACTGCGCAGAGAATTAAATATTCGTCGGGAGATGGTTATCAGACCGCGCATAGATGTTTTAGCATTTCCACACAATTATCTTTTTGAGCTGTACCGTTTCACGTCACAGTCCATCATCTACATACACAACCTAATCCGTCCTTACATTTGCAACATTACCAATCGTAGTCATGCTCTCACATCCCAGCAGATATTGTGTGTTGCGCTGCGTTTCTTTGCAAATGGAAGTTTTTTGTACAATGTCGGAGATGCTGAGCACTTATTGAGTAAGGCAACTGTATGCAGGGCGGTCAGAAAAGTGTGCTCGTTTTACGGGCATCTGCCTTCTTTCTGCTGGCTGAGTAGAAGTCTGTGTTAGTTTAAATAGGCTTAATTATTTAACAGAACATGATATAGATGAGAACACATTTATGTGTGTGAAAACAGTATTATGTTGGGGATAAAACAACTGCACAGTCAAACAGCCACTTAATATTTACTTTACAATGTAAAACATGATCAAAATGAGGTACCCCCATGAGATTATGCCGAGGTCTTACCTGTTTGAACAATGTTTTTATATTTCATCCTGAACTGCTGCCAAATACGCTTCTCCCCGCGGGATTGCATCTAAATGAAATAAATTAATAGGCTACCATTCAAGCAGTTTTCCCCTGTAATATTAGTGTGGTTGCAAAGGACTACATGTAAACTTACGCATTGACCCGAGCAGCAATGTTCTCCCACGCCGTCTCCCTCTCTTTTGCAGCTGCAGCGGTGTTGCACTTCTTTTTGAAAACGTGTGCAAACTCGCTGTATGAGCGCATTAAGATTTTTAATTCTAGTGGGGTGAAAAACGCAGCGCTCCTCTTCCCCGTTGCCATGGTGACTCGTCGAATCGGGGCTCCATTGATGCTGGCTTTTTATAGTCGTGGTGCACGCGCTTAACTCCAGGTGAAACTACTCCGAGTTGATTAAACTGACTCACATCAGCTGTTCTGGAACCGGAAACTCAGAGTTTCCTATCTCAGAGTAGATCAACTCAGAGTTCAGGATTAGACTCAGAGTTTGTTGAACCTGCTTTGTGAAACGGACCCCTGTTTAATGTTTTCACTGCAGACAGTACTCTTAAATGTAGGTGGGGTTGCTACCAGATAGTAAAAGTCACATCAATGCTCCATCCAGCTCTTGCTGTATTTCCTCTTCATGGGCAAAGCAGAGGAATGTCTGCCCCTTGCTGATCTTCCACAGAATGGGAAGTGAGTGTTCACAGGCTCTGTTGCAATCATTGGGATATTTAAATATAGTGGGTTTGTGCATTGTAGAGAAAGAGTGATAATTCTCTCTTGACCAAACTAGACTGCAATTTTTCTAGCTCCACCTTATAGCATCAGCTTAGTGTGCTACATACTTCACCAAAGGAGTAATGAAAAAGTAGGATGGAATGGAATGGTTCTACTGGAGCCATTTACAACTTTTGACAATTAAAACGCAAAAAAAAAAAAAAACGAAAAACAAAATGTTCTAATGTATAACAGACTGAACTTAACTGAACTGGTCTTCTTGGTGGAAACAAGGATAAAGGCAAAAGTGTTAATAGCTGTTCCAAATGGCCACACTGGGAAGCGAGGCAAAAATCTGCCCTTCTACTGAAAGCTGTAAGGTGATAATGGGCAGCAGCACACACTTTTGGACAGTTTCTCCTTAAAACAAAACCATTTTTCCTGGCATTGCTAAGGCATGACCAGCCCTGCTCTTTGTCTGAATGGATAGTACTCATTACTAGGGATGTGCAGAGACATCATTATCTGTATCTGTATTTGTATCTGTTCAACCAGCAAAATTATCTGTTTCTGTATTTGTATTCAGATAAAAACCGAAAGTGGGTGTGGCTTATACCGGACATTGTGTTATATTGTATTTTGGCGATGCAATTTCTGAGCATTCAAAGCATCAAATTGATTTAATATTGGCATATAATAAATTCTGAAATGTATTTCCATATCCTCATACTTCACTTTTCAATAATAATATTAATAATAATAATAATAATAATAATAATTTAATAATAATAATAATAATAATAATGATCTGTTTTGCATTAGGAATAGTTTATATAAGACATAGTTTATGTAAGAATAGACACATAAGCCAGCCCAGCACATACACAGGGCTACATTGGGCCTACTGCTCTACGATTAGACACAAAGGATGTCTTTATTCCACTGGCTTTTGTAGTTGGGTCGCCTGGCAAGCTTAAGCTGATAGCTGAGTTCATCCAATGAGCTAAATTTTGAAAAATCTAATTCATGGTGAAGGGTCATGCATTTTCCACCAGTCACTTCAAAAAGCTCTAGGAAAAATATTTGTGGCTACAGGGAGGGGGATCAAAATAAAATAAATAAATAAAATAAAAATCAACCAGCCACCCTTCTACTCTGATAAGTTAAGAACAGTCCCTTCAGTGTGGTGAGGTTTGTGGACCGTTACCTGCCACAAAGAGGGAAATGTGAGCGGCTCGTTTCTCCTCTGACACGTCACATACCTGTGTGTCGCCACGGCTCGGCTGTTCAGGTACTTCTGGGCAGTCATGACACCAACAAAGAGGAAATTATTGGACCTGGAGCCGGTCGAGTGGCCATAGTAGTGGCCATAGTGCTCCCCTGTATTCCTGTCTGTGCCTCACAGGGCTTTACAGCATACGACATCCCTCTGTCCTTTGGACCCTCACAGCGGATAAGGAAAAACTCCCCAAAAAAAACCTTTAACGGGGAAAAAAAACGGTAGAAACATCAGGAAGAGCAACTGAGGAGGGATCCCTCTTCCAGGATGGACATACGTGCAATAGATGTTGTACAGAACAGATCAACATGATAAATTAACAGTAATCCGTATGACACAATGAGACAGAGAGAGAGAGAGAGAGAGAGAGATGCAGGACAGACAGTAATGACAGTAGCTTACAACAACATTAATGAAAGTAATAATATTATAATTATAGTTCTGGCTACTGTGATAAAATATGTTGAAAGTATGTATTAATATCTGACAGTATACATATGTGACAATAATCATATGCGTATAATAACAGTAGAAGTATGACTAATGACTAATGATGGCAGCAGCAGCAGCAGCAGGAGGCATCTGGCAGGACCATGGCAGCAGCACAACCACACACGTCCAGCTATCCAGGCACCGCTGCAATATGAGTTAATCTGAGAGACAATGGAGCACAAAGGCTCCGGAGAAGAAGCCGAGTTAGTGACATCCAGAATGGCCGAGTTAGCAAGATGCAGTAATAGGATATGAGAGAGAGAGAGAGAGACAAGGAGAGAAGGTGCCCGGTGTATTATAGGGGGTCCTCCGGCAGACTAGGCCTAAGTCAGCCTAACTAGGGGCTGGTACAAGGCAAGCCTGAGCCAGCCCTAACTATAAGCTTTATCAAAGAGAAAAGTCTTAAGTCTAGTCTTAAATGTGGAGATGGTGTCTGCCTCCCGGACCACAACAGGAAGATGATTCCACAGGAGAGGAGCCTGATAGCTGAAGGCTCTGGCTCCTGATCTACTTTTGGAGACTTTAGGGACCACGAGTAACCCTGCGTTCTCAGAGCGCAGAGTTCTGGTGGGATTATATGGCACTATGAGCTCTCTAAGATATGACGGAGCTTGACCATTTAGAGCTTTATAAGTTAACAGTAGGATTTTAAATTCAATTCTGGATTTTACAGGGAGCCAGTGCAGAGAAGCTAAAACAGGAGAAATATGATCTCGTTTCTTAGTTCCTGTTAGTACACGTGCTGCTGCATTCTGAATTAGCTGGAGAGTTTTTAAGGACTTACTAGAGCTACCAGATAATAGAGAGTTACAGTAATCCAGCCTATAGGTAACAAAAGCGTGGACCAATTTTTCTGCATCTTTTCGGGTCAGGATAGGCCTAATTTTCGCAATATTACGCAGATGAAAAAATGCAGTCCCTGAGGTTTGTTTTAAATGAGAATTAAAAGACAAATCTTGATCAAATGTACTCCGAGGTTTCTTAAGGTAGTGCGAGAGGCCAGAGCAATGCAACCTAGATAAACTATGTCATCAGATAAAGAGTCTCTGAGTTGTTTGGGGCCAAGAACAATAACTTCAGTTTTGTCTGAATTTAACATAAGGAAATCGGTGCTCATCCAGGTTTTTATGTCTCGTCATCCTCCGCTTATCCAGGTCCGGGTCGCGGGGGCAGCAGCCTCAGCAAAGAAGCCCAGACAGTCCTTTCCCCAGCCACCTCCGTCAGCTCTTCCGAGGGAACCCTGAGGCGTTCCCTGGCCAGCCTGGCGATGTAATCCCTCCAGCGTGTCCTGGGGCAGCCCTGAGGTCTCCTCCCGGTTGGACATGCCCGAAACACCTCCCAAGGGAGGTGTCCGGGAGGCATCCTTACCAGATGCCTGAACCACCTCACCTGGCTCCTCTCGATGTGGAGGAGCAGCAGCTCTACTCCGAGTCCCTCCCGGATGTCTGAACTCCTCACCCTATCTCTAAGGCTGAGCCCAGCCACCCTGCAGAGGAAACTCATTTCGGCCACTTGTACTCGCGATCTCGTTCTTTCGGTCACTACTCAGAGCTCGTGGCCATAGGTGAGGGTTGGAACGTAGATCGACCGGTAAATCAAGAGCTTAGCTTTCTGGCTAAGCTCCCTCTTCACCACAACGGACCGGTTAAGCGTCTGCATCACTGCTGATGCCGCCCCAATCCGCCAGCGAAGGGTCAGACGAAGAACGGTTCAAAAGACCCTTCATGATGGAAAACAGCAAGAGTTGGCGTACCCGGCCCAGAGGGTTACCGGGGCCCCGCCCTGGAGCCAGGTCTGGGGCTGGGGCCCGTGGGCGAGCACCTGGTGGCCGGGCCTTCGCCCATGGGGTCTGGCCCGGGCCCAGCCCGAACTGGCTACATGGGCTCGTCCCCCTGCAGGCCCACCACCCGCAGAGGGATCCAGAAGGGTTCGGTGCAGTGTGGATTGGGCAGCAGACCAAGGCGGGGGCCTTGGCGATCCGATCCTCGGCTACGGAAGTTGGCTCTTGGGTTTTTATGTCTTTAAGGCAATTATGAAGCTTAGTTAATTGATTACTTTCTTCTGGCTTCATTGATAAATACAACTGTGTATCATCCGCATAACAATGGAAATTTACAGTGATTTCTAATGATGTTACCTAAAGGAAGCATATATAGAGTAAATAGGATTGGTCCGAGCACAGAACCTTGCAGAACTCCAAAACAAACTTTAGTACGTAAGGATGATTCATTATGAACGTGAACAAACTGAAAACGATCGGATAAATAAGATTTAAACCAGCTTAGTGCTGAACCTTTTAGGCCAATTAAGTGATCCAGTCTCTGTAGCAGAATTTGATGGTCACTTGTGTCAAACACCGCACTAAGATCTAATAAAACAAGTACAGAGAGGAGTCCTTTGTCTGAAGCAATCAGGAGGTCATTTGTAATTTTAACTAGTGCTGTCTCAGTGCTATGATGCACTCTAAATCCTGACTGAAATTCCTCAAATAAATTATTATCATGGAGAAAATCACACAGCTGGTCTGCGACTACTTTCTCAAGGATCTTTGAAAGAAAGGGAAGATTAGATCAATCAATCAATCACTTTATTTATAGAGCACTTTTCGTACATAAAATGTATCACAAAGTGCTGTACATTACAGAACACAAGCAGGAAAGGATCAGGGGGTACAAAATAAAATACAAAATGAAATACAAAACCCCACCCACCCACCCTCCTAGCCCACATTTAACACAGAAACATTGGATAGTAGCTCTGAGACTAAAGTGGAGTAAAATACACAAGATTAAAAGAGTAAACAAAAAGAGAGGCTAGAAGAATAAAGCAAAAAATCAGCTAAAAGCCAGACTAAAAAGGTAGGTCTTTAGTTTGCTTTTAAAAATATGAACAATAGGTGCTGCTCTCAGGTCCTCAGGTAGACTGTTCCACAGATGGGGGCCATAGTAATGAAATGATGCCTCACCGTACGTTTTGGTTCTAACTTTGGGAACTATTAAAAGACCACTACCTGAGGACCTGAGGGCTCTACTGGGCTCATATGGTAAAAGCAAATCAGATAAATAAGAAGGACCAAGACCATTAAGAGATTTATAAACTAATAAAAGAACCTTAAAATCTATTCTAAAAGATACAGGTAGCCAATGCAGAGATTTTAAAATTGGTGTAATGTAAGCTCTCCTTCTGGTCTTCGTCAGCATGCGTGCAGCAGAATTTTGCAGCAGCTGAAGCTGTGAGATATTCTTTTTAGGAAGACCAGAGAGGAGGGCATTACAATAATCAATTCTGCAGGTAATAAAAGCATGGATAAGAGTCTCTGCATTAGCTTGAGAGAGAAACTGGCGCACTCTGGAGATGTTCTTAAGATGATAAAAAGCCTTTTTTATCATCAGCATAGCTGTGAAAGTTAATGCTGTGTCTCCTGATGACATCTCCTAACGGTAACATATAGAGATTAAAAAGTGTAGGACCTAAAATTGAGCCCTGGGGAACGCCACATTCCATTTCATAGGTTCTTGATGAGCGTTCCCCAGTGCTCACATAAAATTTCCTACCATTCAGATATGTTTTAAACCAGTTAAAAACAGTACCAGAGATGCCAATGTAGTTTTGGAGTCTGTTTAAAAGAATTGTGTGATCCACTGTGTCAAAAGCTGCACTCAGGTCCAACAGGACTAAAACAGAGATTAATCTTTTATCCATGTTGGACCTGAGGTCACTAACAATTTTGACCAGTGCTGTCTCTGTACTGTGATTTTTTCTAAAACCTGACTGAAATACGTCACCAATATTTTTAGAAATCATAAAATCATTTAACTGGTTAAAAACAATCTTTTCTAAAATTTTGCTTAAAAATGGCAGGTTGGAAACAGGTCTGTAATTATCAGGTACTGCTGTATCCAAATTGTTTCTCTTCAGAAGGGGTCCGACACAGGCTGTCTTAAAGGCAGTGGGAAAGACCCCTGTCTGAAGAGAATAATTAACAATATTAATAACATCATCCTTAAAAACACTAAAAGAGGTCTTAAAAAGGGATGTGGGGATAGGGTCTAAAATACAAGTCACTGGTCTAAGATGGGAGACAACCTCTTCAAGCTCTGCAGCATCAACCAGGACAAACCTCTGAAGTGTCTCCCCATGTAAAAGCACAGGCTCAGAGGAGCTTAAATTATCAGGCTTACGGTTTAAAAAGTTTGACCTGATAAAATCAATTTTATTTCTGAAGTGGACAGAGCTTAAAGAATCAGATGGATTGTCAACATGAATATTAAAATCCCCTACAATAATGATTGTGTTGTACTTCGAATGAATGATTGATAACAATTCTGAAAATTCACTGATAAAAGCAGAGCATTTTTTGGGTGGCCTGTAAACAGTTATACAAAATATAGGGGGACTGCTAAAAACAAAGGAATGATACTCAAAAGAAATAAAATCACCAAATAAAACCTCTTTAAAACCATGTGAACTTAAAAGAATTGTTGCAGTCCCCCCACCCCGTCTACCATTTCTAAAAGAATGCAAATAATTAAAACCAGGCGGGGATGCTTCATTAAGTGCTGCAGGTCCATCTGAGCCAAGCCATGTCTCAGTTAAAAACATAAAATCAATACTGTTATCTAAAATCAGGTCATTAATTAAAAAAGTCTTATTTAAAAGAGAGCGTACATTTAAAAGTGCCATGTTGAGTTTTCTCTCTGGTGTTTGTGGGGGATGAGCGGGGGGATGGTGTATTTTTATATGTTTGAGGTTGTAATGATTGGGTCCGGAGTATGGTTTTATGGTGTGAGATCTGGTGTTGGTGATTACGGTGATAGGGAGTCCATGGGTGGAGGATGATGGTGCTGTGGGTGCTGTGGGTGATGTGGGTGGCTGAGGGGCAGAGTCTACAGAAAGATTGTTTGGTATGGTATTTAAAGTGTTTTCCTGGTGTTGGGATCGACAGTGTGGGACGGGTCCTGGCTCCTCATAATCAGTTACTGGTGAGTATGGGGAACCAATAATGGTGGTGCTAGGACCCGGGGGACATCAATAGTAGATATTGGTCTATAGTTGGCTAACTCCTCTGGATCCAGGGTGGGCTTTTTTAGCAGAGGTTTAATTACAGCTACCTTAAAAGACTGTGGTACATAGCCTGTTAATAAGGATATATTGATCATATCTTATATATGAGTGTCAACTAAAGGTAAGACCTCCTTAAGTAGCCTACTTGGGATGGGGTCTAAGAGACACGTTGATGATTTAGATGAAGAAATCACTGTGGTCAGTTCTTGAAGAGAAATTGGGGAGAAGCAATCTAAATATATATTAGGTCTTACAGCTGTGTTTGAGGTTAGATAGGTACTATCTGAGGGCAGGAGGTCATGAATTTTGCCTCTAATAGTTAGAATTTTGTCATTAAAAAAGCTCATAAAATCATTACTGCTAAGGGCTAAAGGAATACAAGGCTCAATTGAGCTGTGACTCTCAGTCAGCCTGGCTGCAGTGCTGAAAAGAAACCTGGGGTTCTTGTTTTCTTCTATTAATGCTGAGTAATAGTTTGCTCTGGCATTGCGGAGGCCCCTCTTATACGTTTTGAGACTGTCTGTCCAGATTAAACGAGATTCTTCCAGTTTGGTTAATCGCCAGTTCCTTTCAAATTTTCGCGATATTTGTTTTAACTTACGGGTTTGAGAGTTATACCAAGGAGCGAACTTTCTTTGCTTGGTTAACTTCTTTTTAAGAGGAGCTACAGAGTCAAGTGTTGTTCGCAGCGAGCCTACGGCGCTATCAACAAGATGATCAATTCGGGAGAGGTTAAAGTTGGTAAGGGAAACCTCTGTTACTGAAGGACATGGTATTGAATTTAACGACGGAGTAATCATTTCCTTAAATTTTGCGACAGCACTATCTGATAACATCTAGTATAGTAACTGTTGCTGAGTGGCGTGTAATTGAGTAAAAAGAAATCAAAAGTAATCAAATAATGATCCGATAGCGAGGGATTCTGTGGAAAGACTGTTAGGTTATCAATTTCAACTCCATACGTCAGAACTAGATTGAGGGTATGGTTAAAACAGTGAGTGGGTTCATGTACATCCTGACTGAAGCTAATGGAGTCTAATAATGAGATAAACGCGGTAGCCAGGGAGTCATTATCAATGTCGACATGGATGTTAAAATCGCCTACAATAATAACTTCATCTGATTTGATAACTAAACTGGATAAAAACTCTGAGAATTCAGATACAAATTCAGAATACGGGCCAGGAGCACGGTACACTATAATAAATACGTAAAAGCAATGGATAATTAGATACAACATCTGCCGGTGGAACGTGCTTTCAACTCCATACCAACCAAAGAAAGACCAGCTAACATTAGGCCTACACAGGATTAAGTAACTTGTTGCTTTGATGACCGTTCAACTTTAGGCTATCTGGCAGACAACAGGTGAGTGAAAATGTGTCTTACCGTCTCACCGTAAGCAGGCATAGCCAGTGTTTTATTTGTTTCTCAACCACATGACCCCCCCAATAAAAGTGCATGACACGCATGTTTTTTCCCATCTGTATAATAACTGGTATATTTGTATAGAAAAAATATGTTTCAAAGGCATTATTCATGCCTATATGAATAACGTATTTATATTCGGGCACACCCCTACTCATTACCTTCATTGGTTAGGTTGGTTTGGTGAAGGCGAGAGGAGTGAGCTTGTTTAGGGTTAGGGTATGAATATCAGGGCAGGCCAATCAGAGGCAGACTAAGGCAGAGTAGGGCAGGTCATGCCTTGTGACCAGGGGCGGCTGGCCAATAGAGGGCGATAGAGCGCCGCGCCTCCGCCACAAAAGAAAAGAAAGATGATGATAATAAATATATGATTATCATCATCATTATTGTCATATCTACACACAATATATTAATTATTCTGCTAATTTTCACTTGAAACAGCTCGTCCTGCCTCTGAATATCCAATCAGACACAGTGTGAAGTCACGTTCCTACCCTTTGGGATGATATCAGTCTGGCTGGAAATCGCCCCGATCACTCTCATAGACTTTCATGTAAAAGGCTTTTTTTTTTCTCAATGCAGGCACTCCAATGCAATTTCTATGGGACCGGAGCTTTCCAGTGATACCACACACATCATTGTGCTGTCAACCCATCATGCTGTAAATACAGATCAATTGTCTACAAAATAAAAACCTGACGAATTTCTTTACAATCCATTATACAGATCTTGTTATCAGTCACTTCATATAGTGAGGAATATCGTATCTTACCACGTCTTAGGCTTGCGTGTGTTTCTCCCTGTCTATCCACATTTGCAGTCCAGTTTTCAAGATGCAGATATCTCCATATTGTCCATTTGACACCATCAAGCTTTGTATGACAAGACCAGCCACTTCATCTTTGCGTACCCAGACAACAGAGGGCTAATTATGCATGCCTCCCCGCCATGCCCAAAATGCCCCCCCAATATATAACTGAAACTGAAAAACAACAACAAAAAAACATTCAGGTCAGGTCAAAGAGCAGCACAGAGCACAGAGAAGTAAGTCAAGATCATGTTGACAAGAAAATATTATCTTGGAGGACATCATTGCACTTGGTTGACTATTTTTCTATGATCTTAGATGTAAATATTGCATGTTTCTTTCAGATAAAACACAGTTTGACTTGTGAATGAGTCAATGGAATTTACTGTAATATTGAAAAAATACTGGCAATCGTGTCCGCCTGGCACAAACCACATGTTTTGGACAACTGTCACTGAGTGACAGAATGTCCCACCATCATGGTTCTTATATTGCCAGATTCCAGAGAGTCTCCCCTCTTCATATATGGCAGAATATGTCAACTTCCAACCTGCTATGGTGAGATACATGTAAAAATGTAAGAATTTAGTAACACAGATTTGTTTTTTTCATTGATATAAAAATTAATATAAAATACAGGCACATAGAAGGACATGTAATGATGGCAAATCTGGTTAGCCCAGATTGTCCTGAAAAAAAAAAGATATAGCATGTGTATGTAGCCTTTATAATGACTGTGATATGAGCTTAAAAGTAAAGGCAGTAAAAATACCCCAAAAAGGCCTAGGGTCTAAAGGGTTAAGTTGTAGGGTATGCCTGCATTTATTTCTTTAATCAGAACACAAACTGAATTTCCACTTAGCTATAATAAAATGTTTTCTGAATAAGACTGACAATTACTCAGTGACCGTAATCAGTTTTATTTGATTAATGGTAAAACAGGTCTCTGTTCACATTCAAAGGTATTTGTGCGGGCAAACTGATGAAAATTAGTCTGTTGATGACCACAGTGGATTGTTCAGTCATTGTAGAGCCAAATTAATTCAAATGTACCCAGTGAAGGGGTCACCTCAGCCATCATCACAACAATTGCCCCCCCTGAGAAATTTGGCAGGAGCCGCCACTGCTTTGACATCATGGGACAATTACCAGGTCTTTCACTGAAGTGGCTTTGTCAGTGATTTTGGTGTCAGACAGAGATGCCTAAAGCCATTTTTTGCGTTGGTTTGATGTACTGCCGGGCAGCGTCAGTGTGAAGAATTCCCTCAGTCTCCACTGACCGCAGCCATATTGTGCACTCTATATAAACTGCCCAGATGCGCGGGGTGCACTGAATACAGCTGGTTATGAGGAGGAAGCGTCGGTGAGCCCTGACTCATATCCTTATATCTTGTCCATTCTTATATTGACTGATCGATGAGTGATTGCACATGTAAGTCTACCTTTATTGTCTTGTTTGTCCCTGGGGAAGAGGAGGCTGATTAGTGTCTTTGAAGCTAGTTTGGCTACTATGTGTTGCACTGGCACGCTGCCAGGTTTGTGCACCATGTCACCACTTCCCTATGTCATTCATTAGTTTGTGACGTGGGACACTTGCTTTGTGTTACGATTTGCATTGTTCATGTTGCTAAATGTAGAGAACATTAGCAGTCATTAGAAATTGATTTCCTTTGTTCAGTGAATTATTAATGAATGTTAATTGCAGCAGTTATCGCCAATTAATGCATTTCTAGCACCTCTTTCCAGCCTTTTACACAATGTATTGAGACCACTGTTTAATGTTAATATCACTCATCTGTGCCATTAAGGCTATATTTATGGTGAACGCCTTTGCTTTCACCCTCTTTTTTTGTACTGTTTTTCAGAAACCATTTATCAGTCAACCCAGTCATCAATCATCAAATTCCTGTCACCTGTTACTTATGGACAAAGATCTCATTCATTGCCTGTGTTGTAACCCCTGCTCATATCATTTTTCAATACAAATTCTGAACTAAAAATCTGAACTCTGCCTGTTTTGTGTAAGTGAAGCCAGTGAGTGGGATTCAAGTAACCCAACTAACACAAATTGTTTCAGTCAGTTTGTATCATGGGCGGACGGAACCTTTTGTGGTGTCATGATATGCCGCTGGCTGGCTGAACGGCACCTGTCAAGGCAGTATGATACTCGACAGGTGGCATCAGTTCATAACTTGGCTGAACGGCACCTGTCGGACAACATAATATAAGGAGCTGGAAAGTCCCAATAAGGCTAGTAGGAAGGATGGTGGATAGGTCCAACAAATCCCAGAATTTCACCAGGGAGCCTGGTATTTAGCTCCTGAATAAATGTAGGGCCAAACCATGATATTTTTTGCGTAACTAACCACGTGCTTTTGTTGACTAAACCAAACCATGTTTGTTGATGTCCCAGCACTGGTAGCAGCATCCTGGAACGTCAAAAGGAGATGCAGTAGGATACCTAGCCGGTAGTATGTAAACAGGTGAATCCACTGACAAAGCAGTAATATATAATGACTCAGGATGAAAACATGTTGAAATGACCTTGCCTCCTTGAAGGCATTAATGGTGTTGTACTCGGTTGTGCACTCACTGGGGCAGCTGGGGCTCAGGAGGTAGAATGGTCATCTGCCAGTCAGGGGGTCGGTGGTTTTATTCTTGGCCCTTTTAGTTCACATGCACAAGTGTCCTTGGGCAAAATACTGAATCTCCAAATTTTTGTTAGTGTTAACAGGTGGTATCTTGTCTAGTAACCTTGACCTTAATCAGGATATGTAGATTTCTGGTGGGTGTAAAGCAATTTATGTGTAGGCTACAGAAAGCTGAGAACTAAAGAAATAATAAAATGTTGTTTTAATAGTGTTGATACTATATGCATTATCATATAATTTTTCAATATTATTACTGTATCATCTGCTGCAGTAGTCTTTTCAAACTCTGCATGCTGCAGGAATAATAGATACTGTACATGCTGTTTTTAACAGCTTGTGCATATTCCATAGAAACATAAAAGTATACAAAAACAGGTGGTCACATATACACACATAAAGGCCCCATACTTACAGCCGGCTAATGAACAATTGGAACAACAGCACACTGCTGCAGCTAACGGATTTACCTTACTGACAGTGATGATCAGACTCCTGTGGCATTTTCAGTATCCAATCCTTTCATAGCCACCAGCCTGAAGTATTGACTTGCTACCTGCCTTTGCTTCTGTTGCTCCCTCCATACCCCAGTGCTTCTATTAGTAAGGAACAACAGATACCAGGATTGTTCAGACAAGCCAGTGTGTTCCCAAACCTCTAGTGTCTGCTGATGATTTCATGCCCTGGTCCACTGTATTGCTAGGTTTTTTTGTTGTTGTTGTGTTTTTTTTTGTTGTTGTTTTTTCTGGTCAAAAATGAAAATCTATTAGGTTGTTAGTGACCATATGCCAGTTGGTCATGCTGCTATGAGCCTTGTACACTGTAGCACAAGATATATCAGGCCTGACATCTTCCAGGGTCAACTGAATTGTCTGTCCTGTCTAGCCTCTCTATTAGGGTTAAAGCCAGACCCTCAAAAATACCGAGATCAAGATTTTTTTTTTTTTTTTAAATCACAAGATTTTACATCTCACATATTGATTTAAGTCCTCAGTTCAAATTGAAGTGAATTTTATCGCCCTACATTATGGTCTTCACTGTCAACTACATTATAGCTGCAACACTTGTGGTGATTGGTGAAAGAACAGACCAGCCAGATCATTTCTGGGAGACACAAACAATACAACAAACATCACCCAACCCCCCTCTCACATGACCCTCCTTGGTTGCTCTTCCTATGGCCCTTGTGCTTAGCACCTGTTCTTGAGCTGTAATGATTAGTGCCTCCGTGCTGTCTGTCAGTCCAGCATTCTTCAGCCAGTGGTAGGCCTTCTTGATATCAGCCACTCCCTCTATCTGACGGTGGCATGCACCATGTAGAGGATTGTCCCTCCATGTTGTTTGCTCCTCCACCTCTTTGCTCTCATCAGATTTCTGTTGTCTAAGGCATTCACTTAACCATCCACCAGCCATCCTCTTGATGTACTCCTGGATTTTGGATGTTTCATCCTGGATGGTGGCTCTGATGCTTACTCGTACTTGGCCTCCCTCTTTCTACTTAGTGTATAGCCTCAGGGTACTGGACTTGGGGTGGAACCCTTCATGCATGGTGAAGAGCTTCCTTGTCTTGATATCAATGACCTCTATCTCCTCCTTTGGCCACCTTATGATCCCAGCTGGGTATCTGATGACTGGCAGTGCGTACATGTTGATGGCTCGGACCTTGTTACTTCTCGGGACTTGCCTTACTCTCTGGTGGTATTTGGTTGTGGTTGACTTCCTTGCAGCCTTCTCATGATTTCCATTAGCCTGTGGGATCCCAAGGTAGTTGTAGCTGTCCTGGATGTCTCCTTTGTTGATTCTGGTAGGTCAGCTCCTTCAGTTCTGATCATCTTGCCTCTTTTTGATTCCATCTGACCACATTTGTCTAATCTGAATGACATCCCTATGTCCTTGCTGTAGATCCTGGTGGTGTGAATCAGTGAGTTGATTTCTTGCTCATTATTAGCATACAGCTTGATGTTTTCCATGTCTATGGAGTAAGACAACTTCCAAAAAGATGTATCCATGATTCTAACCATTCGTATTCGTAATGTTAAACATTTGTATGTCAATAAAAAAGTTGTACACAAAATTCTGCTGTCATACGCATGAGTCTGAGAAATTGTTTGGGTTAGGATTGTTTTTATGTGAGTATGAATCTAAAAGATGTGAGTGCAAAGTCTTGTGAATACAACTCTAATTTCTACGACTACGAAGTCTTCACTGTGAATACGAATTCAAGTTTGTGGGTACGAGTAGAAAAGTGTTCAAATGACGTCACATAGGTCACAGGCAGGTCACAGGGGAAACTAATCGAACCCCGATTGCTCCGAAAGCGCATGCGCAGAAGCCAAAGATGGCTGAGTGGTGCACCCAGGGATGCTCGTGGGGATGCAAGTGAAGCATCACAGGTAAAGTCAATAACACATCCAATATTTATTTATTTATTTATTTCATAAAATTGTACTGTTTTAAATAATATACAGTGTATGGACGTACTGACGTACTGCTTAGCTTGCAAGCTAATGACGTGCCGGTGACCCACAGTTAGGCCTAGTGCTTGCATAAGCCTACTAGCATGAACGAAGTTGGCTTACCTGCAAAATATGAAAAAACTAAACTAAACTAATTTTAGATATAATGTTGACCAAAATACGGCTTTCATCGATTTATAAATTGTGTCAATTGTCGTATATTTCTGCCCATCGTTTGCCTTACTGTAAGTTAAGTCCGGTTTCAGTTCTTCTTTGCTAACTCTGTTCTCGGTCTCGTGCATTTGTTTACAACGAAGCCAGCGGGGAGTCAATCAGTGGATCGATGGATTATCATACACACATTATGACGTGTATATATTTGTAGTCTTATCTGTCATAAATAAGAGATTAGGGGTTATGGGGCGTGTTTGTGTCGCTGTGTCGCGGTGCCGCAGAGACAAGAGCTGGGACACCGGGTTATATTCTCCATGTAAAGAGTTACAAGTCGTTTATTATTTAACCAGCACTATTACTCTGAAGCCGTTTAATCAAGGTAAAAAAAAATGAACCATAAGGCAAATGTCCTGCATAGCCTCTTGGATCAGAATAATAATAATTGACATTTATTGTATTAACTCGAATGCTTATGATTGGTATATTATTTTGCTAAAAATACAAAATTATTTTGAATGTCTGTCCAGCCTATGTGGAATTTATAAAACACTGTATGTTGGTAAACGACTATGTTAACAGTGGCATTTGTTGTTTACAGGGACCAGTGGCCACTCGGTTATTGGAACATCTGAAATCAAGGATTACAGATGTGTTGAATCAACCACACTTGAACTTGGACTATTTACAGTACATTGTAAATCAAGAAGCATTCATTCTGACAGCTGCCTCCAGTACTTTAAACATCCCAGCTGAAATTGTGTCTTGTCTTTTATCCCTGCAAAGTAAGATCCACGCAGCTGTTTCCCAAGAGAGTCCCTTTTATTAAAGCTGGAGAAAGAGGCCGACCAAAGTTCATTTTTTCTGAGGAGCTTCTGTTTCGGCTCATCGACGTCCCCTTACCAGTGTCTTGCATCGCCAGTGTGTTGAGTGTCAGCCAGAGCACAATTTTCAGGCGCATGCGTGAACTTGGCTTGTCCACGCAGTCCACATACAGCACCCTAACTGACAGTGAATTGGATAATGCAGTCCAGTCCATCAAATGCCGGATCCCAAATGCAGGATATCGCATGGTAAAAGGCTGTCTGCAAGCCGATGGACATCGGGTTCAGTGGGATTGTATTAAAGAGTCCGTGCACAGAGTTGATGCTCCAGGAGTTTTGGAGAGAATGACACGGCTGGGCTGCATAGTGAGGAGGAAATATTTTGTGCAAGGGCCTTTGTCGTTAGTCCATATAGACACCAATCATCAGCTCATACGGTAAGACTTATATTAGACTTATTCACATATTTACTTATTTGGGGGCACTGCTCATTGTCAATTCATATTTTGTTTTCTAGGTACAACATTGTCATATTTGGCGCTATAGATGGGTACTCGAGAAAGGTTTGTCACCTTTTATTGCAGTGCTCTGAATGTGTTTGTATTCATGTATTCACTGTTCTATCACAAACTGCATATGTGTTACCTACATGGTTCACACACATTATTAACAATGAATTTTATCATATATTATTCTGTCACCTTAAGTAGATAGACCCAGATTGCAATTTTAGGGAGCAATACTGACTGGTCAATCATATGGGGAAAAAAATGGTGGGAGGAGGGAGGGGAGGAGAAAATAATGAGAAGAAAGGGAGGAGTTTAAAGAGAAGTCAAGAGTAGCAGGAGGATGAAGAAGGCAGGTGGGATGAGACAAAGGCAGAGGTACAGGAGGAGAAGAGCAGGGAATAAACATTTTAAATAAAGATAACTTATCTTATGTGTTGTAGGCCTTAATATTTTGCCTCTGCAGATTCAAACACTGTCTTTCTATACAGATTTTCTATCTGGAACCTGCAACAAATAACCGCTCCAACACTGCTCATTCATTTTTTCTGAAGGCAGTGGAAAACTATGGCTGGCCTTCCAGGTAAACAATGACATGAACTTGGTCTATTGTTTCATTATCCTAATTACTCATTTGAGTAATAGTTGATGGAATATTTTGTTGTGATGAATATATTTCTTCCATGTATTTTCAAGGGTCAGGGGCGATGAAGGCGTTGAAAATGTCTCAATTGCTGAAACCATGTGTGCATAATCAAAGGTTATAATAAATAATTCACATAATTTACAGTATATCATATAAGATGTAAAATGGAAAAAGTATTGTTATAAAGTATTTTCAGTCAGATAATTAAAATTTTCAGCTGAATAATTCCTCTTTCTGATCTAGGATAGAACGCCTCTGGCGAGATGTCTGGACCAGTGTGACACACCTTTACAATGAAGTTCTTCACAGTCTCGAGGAAGATGGCCTGTTGCATTTGGCAGATGTTGTTCATCTGTTTTGTGCCCACTATGTTTTCCTTCCATGCCTGGCAGAGGCCCTTCACACCTTCACAGAAGGCTGGGACAACCATCCTTTACGGTCTGAAGGTGGACTCTCCCCAAACCAGCTCTGGGTTTTGGGCCACACGAAGAAACCTTGTGACCCAAATGAAGATTTGCAGGTTTGTTGAGGTGGTGTTTACAAAGGCAAAGTGCAGTTGACAAGTTTTGAACCTGATTATGTGGAGGATTAGGTTAATATATATACAATTGAATTTTTAATATTTGAATGGGGTCAGTATCTTCAACACAACAATGTGGAAGGAGTAGAAGGTTAAAATTCAGGAGCAGGTGTTGAAAAAATGATATACAAGTAAGTGTGTAATACTTCATTGAAGTGATCACACAAATAGAGCAAGTCAGCAAAGCAAAATTTATAATAGATGTACTCAATGTTCTGATTGCTTGAACAATATACACATTTTATTCTCTGGTTAAATGTTGTTAAAATGTTTCTCAATCATTAGCCTTATAACTTAATTGTCTAACTCATATTTTGGCTAAGGACGGCACGGTGGTGTGGTGGTTAGCACTGTCGCCTCACAGCAAGAGGGTTGCCGGTTCGATCCCGGGCGTGGGAGCCCTTCTGTGTGGAGTTTGCATGTTCTCCCCGTGTCAGCGTGGGTTCTCTCCGGGCACTCCGGCTTCCTCCCACAGTCCAAAGACATGCAGATTGGGGACTAGGTTAATTGATAACTCTAAATTGTCTGTAGGTGTGAATGTGAGCGTGAATGGTTGTTTGTCTCTATGTGTCAGCCCTGCAATAGTCTGGCGACCTGTCCAGGGTGTACCCTGCCTCTCGCCCGATGTCAGCTGGGATAGGCTCCAGCCCCCCCGCGACCCTCAAGAGGATGAAGCGGTTAGAAGATGAATGCATGAATGAATATTTTGGCTAAATTGTGATATCTACCTAGTTCCCCTAACACTGCAGATTCACCATGTATTATGAAATGCTGGTTCATATAAAATGACATTAAAAAGTTGTTTGTTTTTTTCCCCAGAACATGGAGCTATATGGAACTGAACGGGAGATGTTTGATGCTGTGCATGAGGAACCATATGGAGTTCAAGTCCAGGAAATTGAGTGCCCTCTGACTCCTGATATTATGGAAACTGTACAGTCCATGATAAATCCCTTGGCCTCATCAGAATCATTTGGTAGAGACATTTACATAACAATGGTTCAGTGTATTGAAAGTCTAATGGCAACACAAGAAATGCCCGACATGTAACATGACCTTGAAAAAGATGCAGTGGTCTAAAAGTGAACATTTGCAGACAGTCTACTTGTTTCAAAAAATGCATGCCTGGCATCTGTTCAGTTTAACATGAGACAGGAGTCCCAACATTTATTGAAAACTTTTCCATGAAATCTCCACAAGAGTCATAAGAATTATATTTGTGACTTTTCCAACTTGACTCAAAAACAAAAAATGACTGTGGGTATTCTGAAGAGTAACATGGAGGTAAAAACTATCTTTGGAGTAAGCAATCATTAATAGAAAAGAAATGGTTTTGTAACAGTGAAAACAAAAAAAGATGACTGAAACAGGAAGTTGTCAAATAAAATGATGAAAGAATGAAATGTTGCAGTTCTAGTTGTTTTCCTTTAATCTGAGTGGCTACACCCTGTCAAAAGTTTGCCCGTGGCATACGGCTAGTGTCATAATGTTTTTGAATTCACTGTATGTTTTCAGGTGAGCTGAAGGGAATGTGACTGTACGACTGCAGGTGCTTACAGTTGGAAAACAAACTGTGTGTTCTGTGTCACAGTCATGGTGGAATTTCATATTTATGACAAAGTCCTTCTTCTCACTTGGCAGAACAGGCTTGTGTCGTCCAGTCATCCACTGCATGATGCGTCCTACAGTCAAGCCTTCTGGAGTAACGCTGCTGTTGCTGGGGCCCTCATGTTCTTAGAGAAGAGATGAACACAATGTTAGTCTGAACTGAAAACAATACATTTAGTTTTTAAATTGCTAAAATCCCTTACATATACAAAACTCATTGACTTTTTTTGAGTATCAGAACATTTGATAAATCAAAGATGAAATTACATAGAGATTTTAACAAAAGCTGTATTTGTTGACTGGATGACAGGCAATGTTGTGGCAATTGTTCAGACACCCTGTTATTGTCAATATAACTGTACAAGTCATCCATATGTTAGTCATCCATGTCTAGTTTAATGAAACAGTGTTATCCTAGAGCTCACAATATTACATTTCGTCAGTTACATTCATTTAAATAGTGACATGAAGTTTCCACAAATGCTTAAGATTTAATGGGTTGTATAGTTTGAATCGATTAACCATTTACACTGCACTATAGAAAATGTACTGCAGGATAACAGAAAAAGTTAATCTCTTTATTACCCTGTCTTGGCTAAAACATACCAGAATCCTCAATGTCCTGGAGGAAGTCCTGGAGAAAGTTCATGATGTTTACTTCCTTTTGGTGCTTGGCAGAACCAATTTCACTGTAGACAGGGCGGCTGCTCTCCAGAAGGAAGGCTGCATCCGCCTTTAAGAAGAAAGAAGGGCATTTCAGTCTGCATAAACATTATAATTCTTGCAAAGATATTCATGCTAAATTAAAAGCAGTCAAAAATGTAATAATATACCTCATCATCTTCCCCTGGAATGAACAGTTTTTGGCAGAGATCTTGATGACTCTTCATGACTTTTGGGAGATCATACAGCTGCAGGCCTTTTCTGAGCTGGTCAAGCATGGGGAGGACTCTCATGGTGGAGTGAAGTATGACAGTTCTAATGGATCAGAAGAATATACTTTAGTAGTAAACCTGGTAAACCTATTGGATGCCTTAATGAAAAACAAAAATGTCACCAAACATACCTGATCATGCTGTCTCTTTTTTCAATGGACATGAGTCCAGTGTATCCGCAGGTCACAATATCATCGACCAGATCACTGATGTTATCATTAGTGGCGCTGTTTATCTGAAAACAGAGTAGGTGTTAAGTGAAATTCATTTTTATTTTATCATTGTTCTGTAAAAGCAACAAACCAAAAAAGTAATTATGCAAGCCATATCATAATGAGGTTAATGCAATTACTAAATTTGATAAAATTGTATTTACCCTCTCAATAAGCAGTGACAGTTCTGAATCTGTTACATCACTGGCAGACACTAGAATGCAAAACAGCAAAATACAGGAAATTCAAAAGGTCTCATCTGTCTCTCCTTTTCCTCAGTTTAATTAGCATTCGAGCCCACTACACCATGACAGACCCCCTGCTGATGTTGACAGTGTGTCAAGTGTGTCTGATTTGACGAATATGGACAAATAAGAAGAAGAAATTATCCTCACATCAGTCTAATAAAAACTCTTGGAACTATAACCAGAGTGTGCGGATAATTCCTTTCCTTTTTGTTCTTGATTATCTTTTATCCTATACCTCACCTTGTAAGAATTTGATGTGCTCAAATTTTATCTTATTGTGAAAGGAAATATAGACAAACATTTCTACCTGTGAGGAATTCTCTGCTAAGGGCCCCAGTGTCGATGCCTGCCTCGCCAAAGAATGTGACCTTAAGTCTACATTTGGGTGATGTCTTCCTCTGCCGCTGCCATTGTTGCATGCCTCTGCTGAAGAAGTCAGTTCTCGACACACAGATGGAAAATGTGTCTGTTTTATTAACTTGTAAAGCGATCCAATCCAAGATTTCCTCAGCACTGGAATTAAAAACAAAAGACAAAAATTAAACACCAACATGTCTTTTCTGAATGCTTTATTTACTTATTTATTTCTTGTTCAACACTGAGCATTTGAATAACAAACAAAATTAGACATGGTTATACTGTCTGTATAATGTCGTAGCTGTTTGCTACAATTATTCCAGGTGTTGGGGTGTGGCATGGTACAATGATTGCCTCACCTCCTATACTGGTGAAATTGTAAGGGATGAAAGCAGGCCTCATGTAAGTCAAGACAAGAACAAAATATGTCACAAACATACCATGTTTTTGGATTACCACATTTCTCGGTGATCACAGTCCACACATATTAAAAAGCTTTCCAACAGGAAAAAAGATGTCAAGATTGATACTGCAGTATCTCTTTAAAGTGTATATTATCCAGATGACATCATTTGTGACCATAATTACCTAATGTACAATATTACCTTTGAAAGGTACTGATTTGACTGACTGGCACTGATCCGCTTGACTCATGGCTGTCATTTTCTGTAGGTCTGCAGTGCACACATAAAGAAAACAGCTTGTCCTAAATTATCTTGACATAAACACTTGCATACATATGAAAAATTGCAAGGCAATCCTCTTAGATGTAATTTGTTAAATGAACGTAGACATACATGAAAAAAGATACACTAAAATCATTAATATTACCGTAATCCGCATGTGGCTGCATGGATCTCAATTATGTCACCTGGAAATGTATTGTTGCACACAGGACATTCTGCTGACTTAAAACAGAATTCACCAGGCATGTGAATAAACCCTCACATTATCCTTAACATTAATATCTTAATTTACTAGGAAGGCATAAACAATTTCACCTTGCCTTCCTGGCTGCTAATGGAATCTGGTATTTCATCTTCACGTTCTTCGTTGCAGCTTTCCTGGGGGAGAAAAACAATAGTAATACGTAAGTGTTTAGAGCATAATACAGAATAACATCTCATTTTCCAATATAAACAGCTGTGAAATAAAGTCTAAAAGACTCAACTTTGACATACCTCTTCCGCAGAAGAGGACAAATCTACAAATTCTGTCTTGCATTCCTTGATATGTAATGGAAGAATCAGAAGAGGAACCATTTTCTTGCAGGTTGTACACTGGGCTTTGGGCATGTTCTCAAACTCCTTTGCTTCAGGTGGTAATGGAATTGTATCAAGTTCTTCTTGTAAAGGATAAATGTACAATGTGTATTTTCCATTCCCGCTCACTGCTTTTAGCTGCTGGCCAGTGTATCCATGTAGATCTGGAGGGATGACGACCAAGCTCTGCCGCCCAACCCCACCTAAAATTGAAATTTTATGGATACTAAACAAACCTGAATATAGAGTAACTACTCATATGTAGAGTATTTTGAAACAACATTAATCCAGTGTATATACGCCTACATACCTGTGCATTTGTTCAGCATCCAGCCACCACAGATATTTGCCAGTCTTGGATATGCACTCAAAAGCAAATCTGAAAACTTAAGAGACAAAACAATAGTTAAAGCTTTATTGCAATGACTTATATTTATGAGCTACTGTTTATTTCATCATGCAAATATTAATTAAATCATGTGCCAAGATGAACTCTAAGATGGGCATTTTTCTCTTGAGACATGACTTGACACAAGGCAGTAAATTAATAATAACGTACCTCTGAATGTGTCATGTTTTCAGATACAGATAGTGAACGTTTTCCAAGGCCAGCCAACATGAGTGGCAGTTCCTCTTTGCCTTTTGGTGTTTTTTCATATTGTTTGTCAAGAAGAAAAAAGTTCACCAAAAAGCTCCTCCCAGATTCTTTTTTCCTGAATGGTGCAAAACGCCCTTTGCCCATTGCCTCCTTTTGAAAGAATCCTGGAAAAGACCTAAAAAAGATAGCATACTATTATTCTCATCTTTTATATTCCATCAACAAAAAAACAAACAAGCTAACTCAGAAAACTAAATGATTATGTTAGGTTATGTAAATTTGTTTAATTGCTTTTATGCAATAGTTTACATGGCGATGGTCTGAAGCTGCAGAAAATAAATTATAAAATTAAAAAATCTGCAGCTGTTTCACTGCCTTCTGACTGAATCAGAATCAGGGACCTGTTATGTGCCTGAACTGGGAATGCAATAAATGACCCATGTACCCTACAGCGCCATTTCTTGTTTCATTGACAGTCCATTGTTTTGAGATCTTGTAAGTTGTTGCACTGCCTGCTGAGGTTGCCTCACTGTTGACTGCACTCCCTGTCCAACATCAGCTTCTCCTGAAGTTCCCTGTCTGCCTGGCCTGACATTTGCGGTGGGTACACTGTTACTTAACATCAACACCAGATTTTGTGCTGTGTTGATGATGTCTCTTAATTGGATCTGAGTGAGAAAAAAGACAAAATTGAATAGCAAATGCTACAGACATGGGTACTTCTCACAATTTCACAGAATGCCTGCAAACTAACTTCTTTTGAGCTTGAGTCAGCATCCACACCAAACAACAAGCCAGTCTGGACCCATGCAAACCAAACCTGTGCACCTGATCTCGGGCAAATGACTGCATATAATAATCATTATTATAGGGCTCTATTGCGTGTTGTCAATGTTGGTCTGTTATTTCTGTATAACAGACCATTGCTCGGGACGCCGCTCTGATCCAAGAGGCTATGCGGGACATTTGCCTTATGGTTCTTTTTTTTTACCTTGATTAAACGGCTTCAGAGTAATAGTGCTGGTTAAATAATAAACGACTTGTAACTCTTTACATGGAGAATATAACCCGGTGTCCCAGCTCTTGTCTCTGCGGCACCGCGACACAGTGACACAAACACGCCCCATAACCCCTAATCTCTTATTTATGACAGATAAGACTACAAATATATACACGTCATAATGTGTGTATGATAATCCATCGATCCACTGATTGACTCCCCGCTGGCTTCGTTGTAAACAAATGCACGAGACCGAGAACAGAGTTAGCAAAGAAGAACTGAAACCGGACTTAACTTACAGTAAGGCAAACGATGGGCAGAAATATACGACAATTGACACAATTTATAAATCGATGAAAGCCGTATTTTGGTCAACATTATATCTAAAATTAGTTTAGTTTAGTTTTTTCATATTTTGCAGGTAAGCCAACTTCTAACGTTCATGCTAGTAGGCTTATGCAAGCACTAGGCCTAACTGTGGGTCACCGGCACGTAGTTAGCTTGCAAGCTAAGCAGTACGTCAGTACGTCCATACACTGTATATTATTTAAAACAGTACAATTTTATGAAATAAATAAATAAATAAATATTGGATGTGTTATTGACTTTACCTGTGATGCTTCACTTGCATCCCCACGAGCATCCCTGGGTACACCACTTGCAGCCATCTTTGGCTTCTGCGCATGCGCTTTCGGAGCAATCGGGGTTCGATTAGTTTCCCCTGTGACCTGCCTGTGACCTATGTGACGTCATTTGAACACTTTTCTACTCGTACCCACAAACTTGAATTCGTATTCACAGTGAAGACTTCGTAGTCGTAGAAATTAGAGTTGTATTCACAAGACTTTGCACTCACATCTTTTAGATTCATACTCACATAAAAACAATCCTAACCCAAACAATTTCTCAGACTCATGCGTATGGCAGCAGAATTTTGTGTACAACTTTTTTATTGACATACAAATGTTTAACATTACGAATACGAATGGTTAGAATCATGGATACATCTTTTTGGAAGTTGTCTTACTCCATACATGTAGAGCAGGTGGCTGATTGTTACCCCGGTTCAGAATTGGTATACATAACCAGTCTTCTTGATGGTCTGACTGAAGGGATTCAGGCCTATGCAGAACAGCAGTGGTGACAGTGCAACCCCTTCGTATATGCCGCATTTGATGTTGACTTGGGCAATCGGCTTTGAGTTGGCCTTTAGGATCGTCTTCCACATCACATGGAGTTTTTTTGTAAGGGCCATTAGTGTCCTGTTGATCTTGTATAGTTCCAGACATTCCAATATCCACCATTGTCTCTCTCTGTATGGTATTTGTATGTGAGGTTTAAGGCCCTATCCATCTCCAGCAGGCGCCACAAAAATCCATTACGATGCAGGGAATCAGGATCGCATCTACCAAATCAGTTGACACACAAAAATTTTATGTGTCGGCTTAAACACGAAATTGTGCTCGGCCTCGCTGAATCTCACTCCAAGGTTTTTTGAAAAAGTTGGCAACCCTGCAGTTTAAGAATTTTGAAACCTTTATTTTGCTTATGAAAAAAGGGCAATTTCACTGATATTTCTAAATCAAAAACCACTAACGTTAAACTTAGACTTGTCAAATCTAGACTTAATAAGGACATGTCTGAGACTCACTAAAACACAGTTTCAGATTTGTGAAACTTTTATTCTATTTGTGAAAACCAAACAAAGGGCAATTTCACTGACATATCTACTTCCAAAACACATTAGAGTCCAGATTAAAAACCACTATACTTACACTTGTCAAATCTGGACTAGACTAACAAGGGGACTCCAAAAACTCATTAAAACACAGTTTAACATTTGTGAAATCTTTATTCTTTTTGCGAAAACTGAAAAAGGGCGATTTCACGTTATTTTTCCTACCCAGACCACATTAAACAGATTAGACCTGGTCAAATGTGGTTGATGGAGAAATATCAGTGAAATCACTCCTTTTCTGTTTTCATAAGCAAAATAAAGGTTTCACGATTCTGAAACTGTGTTTTAAGGATTTTGCTATGATGTGTAACACTCTTTCATAAGTGTAAGTGGTGCAAAAATGGAGAATGAACCATTTATAATGTTTCCCATAACTTTCACTTAACTGGGAATCGGAAGCTACAAATCAGAAGCTAATTTAAGTGTTGTGACTGCACTGGCTAAATTTTCAACGCATCCTCCTTTGAACTTATATAAACTTATAATTGCTTTGCTGCCGATTAGCAGCATATCAAACATGTCCTATGCTGCATTTAGGTTTTGTCAGTAAAATAAAATAAAAGGGAAAGTCACTCATGCTTCTGGTTTCATGCCTTATTGCTAAATGACTACTGTTGTTGCAAGCTTGTTCCACATGATAACTGGAAATTAAATGCAACTTTTCCATTATTATTGTGCTACATATTTGTAATAGTCTGTTGACAAACTAGACACTAGACACTGATTTTAGTTAGCTACAAAGTATTTCTTGTATAGCCCCACGTAGACCATTATTATTGTATTTATTCACATCTGGAATGCCAGCAATGATGGCTTTGCGGCTGTGTGGCCAACAGTTTGATGGCTTCTCACCAAGTGGGAGACATTATGGCTGTCAGAAATCCAGATATCTCAGACTATAAATTATGGTCAAGAGACTGAAACTAACAGTTTTTCTCTATCAGGTCAACATATGGCCAAGGTGCACCAGCTTCTTTCCCCTTATCTCAACCTCAACCCTGTCATCTTCATCAGGAGTGGAGAGGAAGATGAAAAAGAAGGACAAAATGAAGCAATGCAAGAAAAACTAAGAAATAAAAAAATAAATGCTATCAGTTTACTTATTTTGCAATAAGAAGTATGATAAATAAAGGTTTTAAGTTAAGGATGTAAGATTTTGTTTTTAATATGATACACAATGTACAATTCACATTAATATTACAGCCCATATACCCTGTACTTACCCTGTAACTAATTGTAACTACGGGGGAACTAGTAGCGCTTTAGATTACAGCCGACATACCCTGTATTTACGCTGTGACTACTTGTAATTACGGGGGAACTAGTAGTGCTTTAGATTACAGCCCGCATACCCTGTACTTACCCTGTAACTAAATGTAACTACGGGGGAACTAGTAGTGCTTATATAGCTGTATTTACCCTGTAACTAAATGTAAATACAGGGGAACTAGTAGTGCCCCTTATTCCATAACTTAACGTCTTGTTCCCCTGTACCTACATATATGTATTGGTACGTACCACACTAGTACACCGTACTAGATTACAAAGTAAATTGCGGGCTGTAATCTAAAGCGTTATCTAAACTTCCTTGGTGACTTTCATTAGTGTTGGAGCCTACTGATACCTTGTGTATGTGTGTAATATCTCACTATGTTTGTACGGTGCCACTTTCCCAGAAAAAGGAAAGGGATTTTTTGGTGTTTACAGCAGCAAACTGCTATACTGATAGGCTGTAAAGTTTTCTGAAATAGCCTTCATCTTTGTGATGAATACCCGAGACCTCTTCATTCCTCTCCCTTTCTTTATTCAGTACGAGTCTTGAGAGCGGTCAAACAGTGCGCAGCGTGATGAAGTGCCGGCTGTGTGCAGGGGGGACGTCAAAGAGAGGGAAGAGCAGAGGTGAGTGGAAGCGAGGAGGAGGCCTGGATAGAAAGACACTGGAAAGAGCCTTTGTCCTGCTTACCTTTGATCTGACAGGTTGTTAACAAGAGGAGTACGCCTACTTCTGTATGCTGGATACTGCTCCCTGTCTGCCTCCTGTTTCTTTACTTCTCTTACTCTCTCTTACAGGAGATGGCTTCATTACCCATTATTCCATAAGAGTTCTGCTCATACTAATGGCCTGCTATCTTGTCTTTGACTTTGATCATCTTTTTAAAGATGGAAAATACCGTTGTAGGCCAATAAGAATGTTGTTTCGTCTAATCCCCAATATCTCATCATGTTTAAATAGTTCTTAAGAAAAAACTCTATTTGTTTCAAAAATTGACTTGCTTAAAGTCCCCCTCCAAACACATTACATAGTATGTGAAAATACAAATCAGTAATACATTTTATTTATAGACGCCTCTCAAGACACTCGAGGTCACCTTACAGGCAAAAATAGAGAAAATAACAACAGATTAATAAAGTCAATGAGATAATAACATAACAACAAATAAATAATCAGAAAAACAAGTTTACAGTGAAAAATTCAGAGAAAATAGAGGATACGTGGGGCTAGATGGACGGAAGTCTAACTGAATAGCCTATTTGAAAAAGATGAGTTTTGAAGTGGGATTTGAAAGTTGGAAAAGAGCTGATGTTACAAATATCTGGTGGAAGGGAGTTCCAGAAGCGGAATGCAGAGCAGCTGAAGGTTCTACACCCCATGGTCGGGGGGCTGACGGCAGGACAGTGAAGTGGATGGAAGAGGAAGACCTGAGAGTGCGGGTGGTGGTGTGGATGTAGGCCTGCAAGAGTTTGGAGAGGAGCTAGGTTATGGATGGCCTTAAAGGTGAGGAGTAAGATCTCAAAAGTCAATGCGGTATTTATCAGGGAGCCTGTGAAGCTGCTGAAGGACAGGAGTGATGTGATTGATGGAGGAGGTTCTGGTGATGGGGGAGCAGCAGAACTCTGGACCAGTTGAAGTTTGTGGACAGACTTGAGAGGGAGACCAAAAAGAAGCGAGTTACAGTAATCAGTATGGAATGATGGGATGTAATAAGGGTGTGAACAAGCATGGTGGTACTGTGCGGTGTGAGGGACAGGCAAAGGCGGTAAATGTTGCATAGATTGAAGTAGGCAGACTGAGTGACATTATTGATATTGATGCTTGGAATGATAGAGTGCTGTCGAGGATGATGCCCAGACTCTTAATCTGCGGGGAAGAGGAAACTAAGGAGTTATCAATATCGAGTGAAAAACTGTCTATTTTTGCTAAGGTGGATTTGGTGCCAATGAGAACTAACTCAGTTTATCACTATTTAATTTGAAGAAGTTTAAGGAGAACCAGGATTTGATCTCCTGAAGGCAGTCAGAGTAGGAGGTGGGTGGGAGGTTGGAGGTAGGTTTGGACAGATAGAGCTGGGTGTCAGCCGCATAGCAATGGTAGTCAATCAATCAATCAATCAATCAATGAATCAATCAATCAATTTTATTTATAAAGCCCAATATCACAAATCACAATTTGCCTCACAGGGCTTTACAGCATACGACCTCCCTCTGTCCTTAAGACCCTCACAGCGGATAAGGAAAAACTCCAAAAAAAAACCCTTTAATGGGGGAAAAAAACAGTAGAAACCTCAGGAAGAGCAACTGAGGAGGGATCCCTCTTCCAGGATGGACAGATGTACAATAGATGTCGTACAGAACAGATCAACATAATAAATTAACAGTAATGCGTATGACACAATGAGACAGAAAGAGAGAGAGACAGTGAGTAGTCTATGTTAAATTTATGGAAGATGAGGCTAAGAGGAAGTAGGTAGACAAACAGAAGGGGACCCAAGACAGAACCTTGAGAAACACCGGTAGTGATTGCAAATGGCTGGGATTTGAATGTTTTGAGCTTGATAAATTGTGTATGGTCAGAGAGATAGGGTTTAGATCAGTCCAGGGGTGTGTAAATGATTCCAGGCCAGTCTCTTAAGGAGGATGCTGTGAAAATATTAATCAATTCTTATTAATTTAGTACTATTTCGTTTGAAGTGGTTTTCCATGTAAAAAAAAAAAAGGGACCAAATAAAAGTTTGACAAGGAAAAATAACGTTAATAAACAATTGGCTTTGTCTATTATATCAGTTACTGCATGTCGAGGCTGGTGAACTTGCCCTGTCACTATCAATATGTTCATTAAAATGACTTGGGGAAACAGCCACAGTGGTACAAAAAGATCAAATTTTCACAAGCTGCCCAGCAGCAATTTTACCCTTCCAATTAAAAGTAGAACTGTGCATGAAGGCATGAGTAACTTTCTCAGTGTCATGACATAAAAGGCTCTAAGTTTCACCATAGCCATTCTTAGCTGAGGTGAGCATGTGTGTGCCAGTTTTGTGATATAACTCTTAAAACATAGATATGAGTCAAAGCTGAATTATAAATTAAGATACTCATTGCATGTTGAACTTTTCTGACAATAGTAGTGGAAGCAGTTTTGGGCTATGCATATTTTGTATTCATGAAGATGGCCATGAAGAATCATAGCCTGGCAAGTTATTTGGAGTTCAATTGTTTAACTTCAGATAACTGTGTATAGATATTCACTGGGCATGTTGTTCAGTAGAAATGAATGAAACATGCCAGCATGGTCATACTGTATATTCTTCAGTAGGCAACAGATCGAAGACCCTCTGAACGCATGACTTCACCTGACAAATCCTCATGTTAATGTGTCTCTTAAAGGTCAGCCCCTGCCATGAATAGTAGTTCAAATAAAAATCACCTACAAATAATAGTAGCAGTTGTGTGGTTAAAATGCTTGCTAGGCAGTAACGCAAGGCAGTAACCATGACGACGCAAAGGTTAGATTTCCGACAGCCATATGATACGGGAGCCCACAGGCTATTTTCACCCTCTGTTGGAACTATTAAACACAGTCTAGCAGGGGCTCTTGCTGTACAGCAACACATTATGACAGAGAGGCAGGTTTCCACAAAGCCTCTCAGAGGAGGGGGACACAGAATGGTGGCCGCCACTGTTCACAACACACACAAACAACACCCTGCTGATTACTATGGCATGTCAATATAGAGAAGACTGACGAAGGAAATGCACTTGTCTGAAGGCTGTCTGTGTCAGGGTCATGGTTAATGTATTTGTCATTTTACAACACAGAGTTGCACAATGAAATACAAGGTGTAGCACCTTTAATCTACACACATGCAGAACACATAACACTATACACTATAACACTATAATTTAGATTTTAATATAATAAAATAATAAATACAGTTACTTATACACATCTACATGTATACACACAGAAAATATGTACATTATGTGCAATGTCAGTGTAGTTTGAGTATTTTAATATTATGACCCCATAGGTACAACCCTGATTCTGAAAAGTAAAAATAGAATGTAATGATTTGCAAATCTTTTTTGACAAAATATTTAATGTTCAAACTGATAAACTGTTCAAATTGATTTTTTTGTGTAACTATATACTTATTCGCAACTCGATGCCTTCAACCTGTGGTAAAAAAAAAGTTGGGATGGGGCAACAAAAGACTGGGAAAGTTGTGGAATGTTAAAAAAAATCACCTGTTAACCAGGTTAATTGGCAACAGATTAAAGTATCATTAGGGCATATAAAGGGACATCCTTGAAAGGCTCAGTTGTTCACAAGCAAGGATTGTCACTTTATGAAAAACTGTATGGGCAATCAAAC